>NW_027142842.1:77500-87500 GCF_026170545.1 Melanerpes formicivorus
TCCAACACCGCTGAGGGTGCGCCAGCGGCCGCTCCAAACCGCCGCGCCTTTGTTCGGCCCCGCGGGTCCCCTCTCTGACCCGGGCGAAAGCCACCGAGAAGCCAGACGGACCCCTGCCCAGCCGCCTGGCGGGTGGCTTGGAGCAGCCGCTCGGCAGCGCTGCCCTGGGAGTGCTCGGCGTCGCTTGTTCCCTCATATACGGAACTGGAGGGCCGTCAGCTCCGCGAGCGCACAACCAGCCGACCTCCGCCCAGCGGCAGGTCGCAGAAATCACGCCGGCTTGTACGATGACGTAGGCGGAGGCAGAGCGCAACAGCGACCCCTTGGCGACAAGCGCGATCTCCGCGGAGAGCACGTCTACTCGCCGAGGGAGAGCACGTCTACTCGCCGAGGGAGAGCACGTCTACTAGCCGAGGGAGAGCACGTCTACTCGCCGAGGGAGAGCACGTCTACTCGCCGAGGGAGAGCACGTCTACTCGCCCAGGGAGAGCACGTCTACTCGCCCAGGAAGAGCACGTCTACTCGCCCAGGGAGAGCACGTCTACTCGCCCAGGGAGAGCACGTCTACTCGCCCAGGGAGAGCACGTCTACTCGCCCAGGGAGAGCACGTCTACTCGCCGAGGGAGAGCACGTCTACTCGCCCAGGGAGAGCACGTCTACTCGCCGAGGGAGAGCACGTCTACTCGCCGAGGGAGAGCACGTCTACTCGCCGAGGGAGAGCACGTCTACTCGCCCAGGGAGAGCACGTCTACTCGCCGAGGGAGAGCACGTCTACTCGCCGAGGGAGAGCACGTCTACTCGCCGAGGGAGAGCACGTCTACTCGCCCAGGGAGAGCACGTCTACTCGCCGAGGGAGAGCACGTCTACTCGCCGAGGGAGAGCACGTCTACTCGCCGAGGGAGAGCACGTCTACTCGCCGAGGGAGAGCACGTCTACTCGCCGAGGGAGAGCACGTCTCCCTCCCGCCTGAGGGAGAGCGCGGGGGGGGGGACAAAGACAGGCGGCAGCAGCTTCGGTGAACGTCACCCGGGAGGCGACCGGGGCTGTCCCGGGGCAGTCCCGGGAAGCCGGCGTCCGACACAGGGAACCGTCAGCTGCCGGACCGGGGCGAATCCCCGCGGCCACGGCAGGGGTGGGGGCTCGAAGACAGCCGGCAGCCGCTTCGGTGAACGTCACCCGGGAGGAGACTGGGGCCCTCCCGGGACCGTCCCGGGAAGACGACGTTCGGCACGAGATCCCGGCCGCGGCCGGACCGGCTCGAAGCCTCGCGGTCCCGGCAGCAGCCGGAGCCGCTCGCCGCCTCGGGCTCCCGGCCCCCTACAGATCCGGCGACTCGTTCGCGGGCGGCGGGGGGAGGCAGTGGAGGGGGTGCGGGGAGAAGCGGCAGCGGAGGCGGAGGGGGGGGGGCTCGAAGACAGCCGGCAGCCGCTTCGGTGAACGTCACCCAGGAGGCGATCGGGGCCGTCCCGGGGCCGTCCCGGGATGCCGGCTTCCGGCACGGGGTCCCGGCCGCGGCCGGAGCGGCTCGAATCCCCGCGGTCCCGGCAGCAGCCGGAGCCGCTCGCCGTTCGGGCTCCCGGCACCCTACAGATCCGGCGACTCGTTCGCCGGCGGCGGGGGGAGGCAGTGGAGGGGGTGCGGGCAGAAGCGGCAGCGGAGGCGGAGGGGGGGGGGGGGCTCGAAGACAGCCGGCAGCCGCTTCGGTGAACGTCACCCGGGAGGCGACCGGGACCGGCCCGGGAAGCCATCGTCCGGCCCGGGATCCCGGCCGCGGCCGGACCGGCTCGAAGCCCCGCGGCCCCGGCACGGGGGAGGCCCAAAGACTGGCGGCAGCCGCTTCGCTGAACGTCACCCGGCCGGCGACCGGGGCCGTCCCGGGGCCGTCCCGGGATGCCGGCTTCCGGCACGGGGTCCCGGCCGCGGCCGGAGCGGCTCGAATCCCCGCGGCCCCGGCAGCAGCCGGAGCCGCTCGCCGTTCGGGCTCCCGGCACCCTACAGATCCGGCGACTCGTTCGCCGGCGGCGGGGGGAGGCAGTGGAGGGGGTGCGGGGAGAAGCGGCAGCGGAGGCGGAGGGGGGGGGGGGGCTCGAAGACAGCCGGCAGCCGCTTCGGTGAACGTCACCCGGGAGGCGACCGGGACCGGCCCGGGAAGCCATCGTCCGGCCCGGGATCCCGGCCGCGGCCGGACCGGCTCGAATCCCCGCGGCCCCGGCACGGGGGAGGCCCAAAGACTGGCGGCAGCCGCTTCGCTGAACGTCACCCGGCCGGCGACCGGGGCCGTCCCGGGGCCGTCCCGGGATGCCGGCTTCCGGCACGGGGTCCCGGCCGCGGCCGGAGCGGCTCGAAGCCCCGCGGTCCCGGCAGCAGCCGGAGCCGCTCGCCGTTCGGGCTCCCGGCACCCTACAGATCCGGCGACTCGTTCGCGGGCGGCGGGGGGAGGCAGTGGAGGGGGTGCGGGCAGAAGCGGCCGCGGAGGCGGAGGGGGGGGGGGGGCTCGAAGACAGCCGTCAGCCGCTTCGGTGAACGTCACCCGGGAGGCGACCGGGACCGGCCCGGGAAGCCATCGTCCGGCCCCGGATCCCGGCCGCGGCCGGACCGGCTCGAAGCCCCGCGGCCCCGGCACGGGGGAGGCCCAAAGACTGGCGGCAGCCGCTTCGCTGAACGTCACCCGGCCGGCGACCGGGGCCGTCCCGGGGCCGTCCCGGGATGCCGGCTTCCGGCACGGGGTCCCGGCCGCGGCCGGAGCGGCTCGAATCCCCGCGGTCCCGGCAGCAGCCGGAGCCGCTCGCCGTTCGGGCTCCCGGCACCCTACGGATCCGCCGACTCGTTCGCCGGCGGCGGGGGGAGGCAGTGGAGGGGGTGCGGGCAGAAGCGGCAGCGGAGGCGGAGGGGGGGGGGGGGCTCGAAGACAGCCGGCAGCCGCTTCGCTGAACGTCACCCGGCCGGCGACCGGGGCCGTCCCGGGGCTGTCCGGGGATGCCGGCTTCCGGCACGGGGTCCCGGCCGCGGCCGGAGCGGCTCGAATCCCCGCGGTCCCGGCAGCAGCCGGAGCCGCTCGCCGTTCGGGCTCCCGGCACCCTACAGATCCGGCGACTCGTTCGCCGGCGGCGGGGGGAGGCAGTGGAGGGGGTGCGGGGAGAAGCGGCAGCGGAGGCGGAGGGGGGGGGGGGGCTCGAAGACAGCCGGCAGCCGCTTCGGTGAACGTCACCCGGGAGGCGACCGGGACCGGCCCGGGAAGCCATCGTCCGGCCCGGGATCCCGGCCGCGGCCGGACCGGCTCGAATCCCCGCGGCCCCGGCACGGGGGAGGCCCAAAGACTGGCGGCAGCCGCTTCGCTGAACGTCACCCGGCCGGCGACCGGGGCCGTCCCGGGGCCGTCCCGGGATGCCGGCTTCCGGCACGGGGTCCCGGCCGCGGCCGGAGCGGCTCGAAGCCCCGCGGTCCCGGCAGCAGCCGGAGCCGCTCGCCGTTCGGGCTCCCGGCACCCTACGGATCCGGCGACTCGTTCGCCGGCGGCGGGGGGAGGCAGTGGAGGGGGTGCGGGCAGAAGCGGCAGCGGAGGCGGAGGGGGGGGGGGGCTCGAAGACAGCCGGCAGCCGCTTCGGTGAACGTCACCCGGGAGGCGACCGGGGCCGTCCCGGGGCTGTCCGGGGATGCCGGCTTCCGGCACGGGGTCCCGGCCGCGGCCGGAGCGGCTCGAATCCCCGCGGTCCCGGCAGCAGCCGGAGCCGCTCGCCGTTCGGGCTCCCGGCACCCTACGGATCCGGCGACTCGTTCGCGGGCGGCGGGGGGAGGCAGTGGAGGGGGTGCGGGCAGAAGCGGCCGCGGAGGCGGAGGGGGGGGGGGGGCTCGAAGACAGCCGTCAGCCGCTTCGGTGAACGTCACCCGGGAGGCGACCGGGACCGGCCCGGGAAGCCATCGTCCGGCCCGGGATCCCGGCCGCGGCCGGACCGGCTCGAATCCCCGCGGCCCCGGCACGGGGGAGGCCCAAAGACTGGCGGCAGCCGCTTCGCTGAACGTCACCCGGCCGGCGACCGGGGCCGTCCCGGGGCCGTCCCGGGATGCCGGCTTCCGGCACGGGGTCCCGGCCGCGGCCGGAGCGGCTCGAAGCCCCGCGGTCCCGGCAGCAGCCGGAGCCGCTCGCCGTTCGGGCTCCCGGCACCCTACGGATCCGGCGACTCGTTCGCCGGCGGCGGGGGGAGGCAGTGGAGGGGGTGCGGGCAGAAGCGGCAGCGGAGGCGGAGGGGGGGGGGGGCTCGAAGACAGCCGGCAGCCGCTTCGGTGAACGTCACCCGGGAGGCGACCGGGGCCGTCCCGGGGCTGTCCGGGGATGCCGGCTTCCGGCACGGGGTCCCGGCCGCGGCCGGAGCGGCTCGAATCCCCGCGGTCCCGGCAGCAGCCGGAGCCGCTCGCCGTTCGGGCTCCCGGCACCCTACGGATCCGGCGACTCGTTCGCGGGCGGCGGGGGGAGGCAGTGGAGGGGGTGCGGGCAGAAGCGGCCGCGGAGGCGGAGGGGGGGGGGGGGCTCGAAGACAGCCGTCAGCCGCTTCGGTGAACGTCACCCGGGAGGCGACCGGGACCGGCCCGGGAAGCCATCGTCCGGCCCCGGATCCCGGCCGCGGCCGGACCGGCTCGAAGCCCCGCGGCCCCGGCACGGGGGAGGCCCAAAGACTGGCGGCAGCCGCTTCGCTGAACGTCACCCGGCCGGCGACCGGGGCCGTCCCGGGGCCGTCCCGGGATGCCGGCTTCCGGCACGGGGTCCCGGCCGCGGCCGGAGCGGCTCGAAGCCCCGCGGCCCCGGCAGCAGCCGGAGCCGCTCGCCGTTCGGGCTCCCGGCACCCTACGGATCCGGCGACTCGTTCGCCGGCGGCGGGGGGGGCAGTGGAGGCGGTGCGGGGAGAAGCGGCAGCGGAGGCGGAGGGGGGGCGGGGGGGGACGATAGTGGCGGGGGGCGGGGGGTGCTCGAAGGCAGCCGGCAGCCGGTTCGGTGAACATTCGCCGGGGCGGGGGGGCGACCTGTCCGTGCCCGGGGCAGCCCCGGGAAGCCGGCAGCCAGCACGGGGTCCCGGCAGCACCTGTTCCCTGCCCTGGGACTTGCCGTGCCCGGCGGCCGGTTGCCGGGTGGGGGGAGCGATGAGAGGCGGGGCGCAGCGGCCGGGGCAGCGCCGGGCCGCAGCGGGGGGCTGGGCGGGTGGGGTAGGCGTCGAGCGGCAAGCCCTCGGCTGCAGCGAATGTTCGGCGGTGCGGGGCGGGGGGGGGACGGGACGACACGTTGGGGGCGCCGAGTCCGAGCCACCCCCGGCCCCAGGGGCGGCCGGAGGGGGAGGCCGGTGCCTGGCCCTGGGAGCTGCTGGGCGCCGGATGGCCGAGGGTGCGTCAGAAGCCGCCCGAGCGGTCGAGCAGGTCCTCCAGAAAGGCCTAGGGTGGCTTCGAGGGCCCCGGGAGCAGTCGAGGGAGGCCTCCAGGCAGGTCTGGAGTGGATGGGAGGCCTTCCAAAGCAGACAAGGGAGGCTGCCAGCGGGGCCTAGGCTGGCACTGCAGCCTGTAAATGGTTGGGGGGGGGGGCCTCTGGTGCGGCCTGGAGTCTCTGGGTGGCGTCCAGAGAGGTGCAAAAGATCCTCTGGTGCGGCCTGTGGTGGCGGAGAAGCCTGCAGAGCGTGCGGGGGAGGCTTCTGGTGCGGCCTGGGGTGGGTCGGAAGCCTGCAGAGCGTGCGGGAGAGGCTTCTGGTGCGGCCTGGGGTGGCTGAGAAGCCTGCAGAGCGTGCGGGAGAGGCTTCTGCTGCGGCCTGGGGTGGCTGAGAAGCCTGCAGAGCGTGCGGGGGAGGCTTCTGTTGGGGCCTGGGGTGGGTCAGAAGCCTACAGAGCGTGCGGGGGAGGCTTCTGTTGCGGCCTGGGGTGGGTCGGAAGCCTGCAGAGCATGCGGGGGAGGCTTCTGCTGCGGCCTGGGGTGGCTGAGAAGCCTGCAGAGCGTGCGGGAGAGGCTTCTGCTGCGGCCTGGGGTGGCTGAGAAGCCTGCAGAGCGTGCGGGAGAGGCTTCTGTTGGGGCCTGGGGTGGGTCGGAAGCCTGCAGAGCGTGCGGGAGAGGCTTCTGTTGGGGCCTGGGGTGGCTGAGAAGCCTGCAGAGCGTGCGGGGGAGGCTTCTGGTGCGGCCTGGGGTGGCTGAGAAGCCTGCAGAGCGTGCGGGGGAGGCTTCTGGTGCGGCCTGGGGTGGCTGAGAAGCCTGCAGAGCGTGCGGGGGAGGCTTCTGGTGCGGCCTGGGGTGGCTGAGAAGCCTGCAGAGCGTGCGGGGGAGGCTTCTGGTGCGGCCTGGGGTGGGACGGAAGCCTGCAGAGCGTGCGGGAGAGGCTTCTGCTGCGGCCTGGGGTGGGTCGGAAGCCTGCAGAGCGTGCGGGAGAGGCTTCTGTTGCGGCCTGGGGTGGGTCGGAAGCCTGCAGAGCGTGCGGGAGAGGCTTCTGCTGCGGCCTGGGGTGGGTCGGAAGCCTGCAGAGCGTGCGGGAGAGGCTTCTGCTGCGGCCTGGGGTGGCTGAGAAGCCTGCAGAGCGTGCGGGAGAGGCTTCTGGTGCGGCCTGGGGTGGCTGAGAAGCCTGCAGAGCGTGCGGGAGAGGCTTCTGCTGCGGCCTGGGGTGGCTGAGAAGCCTGCAGAGCGTGCGGGAGAGGCTTCTGCTGCGGCCTGGGGTGGCTGAGAAGCCTGCAGAGCGTGCGGGAGAGGCTTCTGCTGCGGCCTGGGGTGGCTGAGAAGCCTGCAGAGCGTGCGGGAGAGGCTTCTGGTGCGGCCTGGGGTGGCTGAGAAGCCTGCAGAGCGTGCGGGAGAGGCTTCTGCTGCGGCCTGGGGTGGCTGAGAAGCCTGCAGAGCGTGCGGGAGAGGCTTCTGCTGTGGCCTGGGGTGGGTCGGAAGCCTGCAGAGCGTGCGGGGGAGGCTTCTGGTGCGGCCTGGGGTGGGTCGGAAGCCTGCAGAGCATGCGGGGGAGGCTTCTGCTGCGGCCTGGGGTCTCTGGGTGGCCTCTAGAGAGGTGCAAAAGACCCTCTGGGTTGGGCTGGGGTGGCTCTTGGACCCCTGCCACACAGTGGGGAGAGGCCTCCGGCCCGCCACCTGTGTCCCTGTGTGCCTGAGTGCCTGTGTCCCTGTGTCCCTGTGTCCCTGTGTCCCTGTGTCCCTGTGTCCCTGAGTGCCTGAGTGCCTGAGTGCCTGTGTCCCTGTGTCCTTGTGTCCCTGTGTCCCTGTGTCCCTGAGTGCCTGAGTGCCTGTGTCCCTGTGTCCCTGTGTCCCTGAGTGCCTGAGTGCCTGAGTGCCTGTGTCCCTGTGTCCTTGTGTCCCTGTGTCCCTGTGTCCCTGTGTGCCTGAGTGCCTGTGTCCCTGTGTCCCTGTCTGTGTACCTGTGTGCGAGAGTGTCCGGCACGCCACCCAGCGGCGGCGGGCAAGCAGGTAGGCGGGTGGGCGGGCCGGCGAGGGCCAGTGTGAGTTTGGGGGGTGGGAGGGGAGGCGGCAGCTGGAAGCGTCAGAGGAGGGGGCGTGGCTCCGGCTGGCCCCGGGAGCAGGTTCCCGGGACCGGGACCGGCTGGACCCGGCGGGTGGTTGATCCCGGGGCGGGGGGCAGAGGCGGCGGGAAGCGGCAGCTGCGTGTGCGGCGGGGGGGGTGGAGGGCGAACCGCGGCGGGAAGCGGATGCTTCAGAGCAGGTTACGGGGGCGGGGACGGACGACACCACCTGTCCCCGCCCCGGGACGGGCTGGACCCGGCGCCGTGTACCCGCCGCCGCCCCCGCCGCCGCCCCCCTCCGCCACCCCGGGACCCCGACGTTTTTTGGCGCCCGCGCCTTTTTTTGCTCCCCGCCTGCCCGCGCTGCCCCGGGCCCTCCCCCGGGGCGGGGCGGGAGGGAGGGACGGACGGACGGGTAGCCGGGGATCTCCGAGCGCGCGCCACCAGACCGAGGCGGGTCCCGGCGGCGGCGGCGGCGGCGGCGGCGGCGGCGGCGGCGGCGGCAGCAGCAGCAGCAAGCGACGGCGGGGGGGGCAGGCTAGGGAGAGAGGGGGAGCGGCATGCGGTAGGGCTGGGGGGTTTGTTTCGGGGGGGAGGGGTGGGGGGGGGGTGGCAGCGGTCAGCGAGAGCGGGGAGAGGGGGAGCGGCATGCGGTAGGGCTGGGGTGTTTTTGGGGTGGGGGCGTTGGGGGGATTAGCGGGCGGGCGGGCAGCCGAGCCAAGCGGCAAGCCGGGGGGGCGGGCGAGGGCGGCTTTAGGGCCGGAGGAGCGGAGCGCAACCTCCCCCGTGCAGGCTCCAGCGTGGAGAGCAGCAAGTTTTTGGGGACGGGGGACGACGGACGGGAGGGGCAGCGGCGAGAGGCTAGCTGCGGCAAGGGGCACCGGCACGGCCGCCCTAACAGCGCCGCCTCGGTCGCAGGGGTTAGAGAGCAGCCGGGCAGCCCGGGAGGGAAGCGGCAGCCCGCGAAGGGGGGAAGGGGGGGCTCCGCGCAAACCGCTAACGGGAGCCGGGGGGTGTGGGGAGCTGGGGGTGGCAGCAGCGGCAAGAGGCAACGTCGGGAGGGGGGGCTCCGCGCAAACCGGTAACGGGGGCCGGGGGGTGTGGGGGGGGCGGTGGCGGCCGCGGCAAGAGGCAACGGCAGGCGGGGGGGCTCCGCGCAAACCGGCAGCGGGGGGGGGGGGCGGGGGGTAGCGGCAAGAGGCAACGGCGGGAAGGGGGGGCTCCGCGCAAACCGCTAACGGGAGCCGGGGGGTGTGGGGAGCTGGGGGTGGCAGCAGCGGCAAGAGGCAACGGCGGGAAGGGGGGGCTCCGCGCAAACCGGCAGCGGGGGGGGGGGGGCGGGGGTAGCGGCAAGAGGCAACGGCGGGAAGGGGGGGCTCCGCGCAAACCGCTAACGGGAGCCGGGGGGTGTGGGGAGCTGGGGGTGGCAGCAGCGGCAAGAGGCAACGGCGGGAAGGGGGGGCTCCGCGCAAACCGGCAGCGGGGGGGGGGGGGCGGGGGGTAGCGGCAAGAGGCAACGGCGGGAAGGGGGGGCTCCGCGCAAACCGGCAGCGGGGGGGGGGGGGGGCGGGGGTAGCGGCAAGAGGCAACGGCGGGAAGGGGGGGCTCCGCGCAAACCGGCAGCGGGGGGGGGCGGGGGGTAGCGGCAAGAGGCAACGGCGGGAAGGGGGGGCTCCGCGCAAACCGGCAGCGGGGGGGGGCGGGGGTAGCGGCAAGAGGCAACGGCGGGAAGGGGGGGCTCCGCGCAAACCGGCAGCGGGGGGGGGGCGGGGGGTAGCGGCAAGAGGCAACGGCGGGAAGGGGGAGCTCCGCGCAAACCGGCAGCGGGGGGGGGGCGGGGGGTAGCGGCAAGAGGCAACGTCGGGAGGGGGGGCTCCGCGCAAACCGGCAGCGGGGGGGGGCGGGGGTAGCGGCAAGAGGCAACGTCGGGAGGGGGGGCGCCGCGCAAACCGGCAACGGGGGCGGGGGGGGAGGCGGTCAGGGGCGGGGGGAGATTTCTAGAGATGCCGGCAGACCTTCTCCCCGGAGAACAGCGCTGTTGAAGAAAAGACTGCTTCAGAACACAACCTTTAATGAAAGACGCTCGATGAAAACAACACTTAATAAAAGAAGGTTTCATGCCGACTGCCTCTCTTCATTTACGCCGCCGCGGGGGGGGGGGGGGTTGGGGGCCGGGCGGGCGATACCAGGCGGCCCTCGTCCCGGGGACCACGTCTACCCCGCGGTTCCAGCCTCCGCGCGCTAAGTGCCCGCCCGGCCGCGGGGAGCACGTCTACCTCCTGCCGCACGGCTCAGTGCACTAAGTCCCCCCTCGCCATGGAGAGCACGTCTACCTGCCAGCTCAGGGAGAGCACGTCTACTCACCGAGGGAGAGCACGTCTACCACCTGGGAAGGAGAGCACGTCTACCTCCTGGGAAGGAGAGCACGTCTACCTCCTCGGGAAGGAGAGCACGTCTACCTCCTCGGGAAGGAGAGCACGTCTACCTCCTGGGAAGGAGAGCACGTCTACCTCCTGGGAAGGAG
>NW_027142842.1:100000-107500 GCF_026170545.1 Melanerpes formicivorus
CGAGGGAGAGCACGTCTACTCGCCGAGGGAGAGCACGTCTACTAGCCGAGGGAGAGCACGTCTACTCGCCGAGGGAGAGCACGTCTACTCGCCGAGGGAGAGCACGTCTACTCGCCCAGGGAGAGCACGTCTACTCGCCCAGGAAGAGCACGTCTACTCGCCCAGGGAGAGCACGTCTACTCGCCCAGGGAGAGCACGTCTACTCGCCCAGGGAGAGCACGTCTACTCGCCCAGGGAGAGCACGTCTACTCGCCGAGGGAGAGCACGTCTACTCGCCCAGGGAGAGCACGTCTACTCGCCGAGGGAGAGCACGTCTACTCGCCGAGGGAGAGCACGTCTACTCGCCGAGGGAGAGCACGTCTACTCGCCCAGGGAGAGCACGTCTACTCGCCGAGGGAGAGCACGTCTACTCGCCGAGGGAGAGCACGTCTACTCGCCGAGGGAGAGCACGTCTACTCGCCCAGGGAGAGCACGTCTACTCGCCGAGGGAGAGCACGTCTACTCGCCGAGGGAGAGCACGTCTACTCGCCGAGGGAGAGCACGTCTACTCGCCGAGGGAGAGCACGTCTACTCGCCGAGGGAGAGCACGTCTCCCTCCCGCCTGAGGGAGAGCGCGGGGGGGGGGACAAAGACAGGCGGCAGCAGCTTCGGTGAACGTCACCCGGGAGGCGACCGGGGCTGTCCCGGGGCAGTCCCGGGAAGCCGGCGTCCGACACAGGGAACCGTCAGCTGCCGGACCGGGGCGAATCCCCGCGGCCACGGCAGGGGTGGGGGCTCGAAGACAGCCGGCAGCCGCTTCGGTGAACGTCACCCGGGAGGAGACTGGGGCCCTCCCGGGACCGTCCCGGGAAGACGACGTTCGGCACGAGATCCCGGCCGCGGCCGGACCGGCTCGAAGCCTCGCGGTCCCGGCAGCAGCCGGAGCCGCTCGCCGCCTCGGGCTCCCGGCCCCCTACAGATCCGGCGACTCGTTCGCGGGCGGCGGGGGGAGGCAGTGGAGGGGGTGCGGGGAGAAGCGGCAGCGGAGGCGGAGGGGGGGGGGCTCGAAGACAGCCGGCAGCCGCTTCGGTGAACGTCACCCAGGAGGCGATCGGGGCCGTCCCGGGGCCGTCCCGGGATGCCGGCTTCCGGCACGGGGTCCCGGCCGCGGCCGGAGCGGCTCGAATCCCCGCGGTCCCGGCAGCAGCCGGAGCCGCTCGCCGTTCGGGCTCCCGGCACCCTACAGATCCGGCGACTCGTTCGCCGGCGGCGGGGGGAGGCAGTGGAGGGGGTGCGGGCAGAAGCGGCAGCGGAGGCGGAGGGGGGGGGGGGGCTCGAAGACAGCCGGCAGCCGCTTCGGTGAACGTCACCCGGGAGGCGACCGGGACCGGCCCGGGAAGCCATCGTCCGGCCCGGGATCCCGGCCGCGGCCGGACCGGCTCGAAGCCCCGCGGCCCCGGCACGGGGGAGGCCCAAAGACTGGCGGCAGCCGCTTCGCTGAACGTCACCCGGCCGGCGACCGGGGCCGTCCCGGGGCCGTCCCGGGATGCCGGCTTCCGGCACGGGGTCCCGGCCGCGGCCGGAGCGGCTCGAATCCCCGCGGCCCCGGCAGCAGCCGGAGCCGCTCGCCGTTCGGGCTCCCGGCACCCTACAGATCCGGCGACTCGTTCGCCGGCGGCGGGGGGAGGCAGTGGAGGGGGTGCGGGGAGAAGCGGCAGCGGAGGCGGGGGGGGGGGGGGGCTCGAAGACAGCCGGCAGCCGCTTCGGTGAACGTCACCCGGGAGGCGACCGGGACCGGCCCGGGAAGCCATCGTCCGGCCCGGGATCCCGGCCGCGGCCGGACCGGCTCGAATCCCCGCGGCCCCGGCACGGGGGAGGCCCAAAGACTGGCGGCAGCCGCTTCGCTGAACGTCACCCGGCCGGCGACCGGGGCCGTCCCGGGGCCGTCCCGGGATGCCGGCTTCCGGCACGGGGTCCCGGCCGCGGCCGGAGCGGCTCGAAGCCCCGCGGTCCCGGCAGCAGCCGGAGCCGCTCGCCGTTCGGGCTCCCGGCACCCTACAGATCCGGCGACTCGTTCGCGGGCGGCGGGGGGAGGCAGTGGAGGGGGTGCGGGCAGAAGCGGCCGCGGAGGCGGAGGGGGGGGGGGGGCTCGAAGACAGCCGTCAGCCGCTTCGGTGAACGTCACCCGGGAGGCGACCGGGACCGGCCCGGGAAGCCATCGTCCGGCCCCGGATCCCGGCCGCGGCCGGACCGGCTCGAAGCCCCGCGGCCCCGGCACGGGGGAGGCCCAAAGACTGGCGGCAGCCGCTTCGCTGAACGTCACCCGGCCGGCGACCGGGGCCGTCCCGGGGCCGTCCCGGGATGCCGGCTTCCGGCACGGGGTCCCGGCCGCGGCCGGAGCGGCTCGAATCCCCGCGGTCCCGGCAGCAGCCGGAGCCGCTCGCCGTTCGGGCTCCCGGCACCCTACGGATCCGCCGACTCGTTCGCCGGCGGCGGGGGGAGGCAGTGGAGGGGGTGCGGGCAGAAGCGGCAGCGGAGGCGGAGGGGGGGGGGGGCTCGAAGACAGCCGGCAGCCGCTTCGCTGAACGTCACCCGGCCGGCGACCGGGGCCGTCCCGGGGCTGTCCGGGGATGCCGGCTTCCGGCACGGGGTCCCGGCCGCGGCCGGAGCGGCTCGAATCCCCGCGGTCCCGGCAGCAGCCGGAGCCGCTCGCCGTTCGGGCTCCCGGCACCCTACAGATCCGGCGACTCGTTCGCCGGCGGCGGGGGGAGGCAGTGGAGGGGGTGCGGGGAGAAGCGGCAGCGGAGGCGGAGGGGGGGGGGGGGCTCGAAGACAGCCGGCAGCCGCTTCGGTGAACGTCACCCGGGAGGCGACCGGGACCGGCCCGGGAAGCCATCGTCCGGCCCGGGATCCCGGCCGCGGCCGGACCGGCTCGAATCCCCGCGGCCCCGGCACGGGGGAGGCCCAAAGACTGGCGGCAGCCGCTTCGCTGAACGTCACCCGGCCGGCGACCGGGGCCGTCCCGGGGCCGTCCCGGGATGCCGGCTTCCGGCACGGGGTCCCGGCCGCGGCCGGAGCGGCTCGAAGCCCCGCGGTCCCGGCAGCAGCCGGAGCCGCTCGCCGTTCGGGCTCCCGGCACCCTACGGATCCGGCGACTCGTTCGCCGGCGGCGGGGGGAGGCAGTGGAGGGGGTGCGGGCAGAAGCGGCAGCGGAGGCGGAGGGGGGGGGGGGCTCGAAGACAGCCGGCAGCCGCTTCGGTGAACGTCACCCGGGAGGCGACCGGGGCCGTCCCGGGGCTGTCCGGGGATGCCGGCTTCCGGCACGGGGTCCCGGCCGCGGCCGGAGCGGCTCGAATCCCCGCGGTCCCGGCAGCAGCCGGAGCCGCTCGCCGTTCGGGCTCCCGGCACCCTACGGATCCGGCGACTCGTTCGCGGGCGGCGGGGGGAGGCAGTGGAGGGGGTGCGGGCAGAAGCGGCCGCGGAGGCGGAGGGGGGGGGGGGGCTCGAAGACAGCCGTCAGCCGCTTCGGTGAACGTCACCCGGGAGGCGACCGGGACCGGCCCGGGAAGCCATCGTCCGGCCCGGGATCCCGGCCGCGGCCGGACCGGCTCGAATCCCCGCGGCCCCGGCACGGGGGAGGCCCAAAGACTGGCGGCAGCCGCTTCGCTGAACGTCACCCGGCCGGCGACCGGGGCCGTCCCGGGGCCGTCCCGGGATGCCGGCTTCCGGCACGGGGTCCCGGCCGCGGCCGGAGCGGCTCGAAGCCCCGCGGTCCCGGCAGCAGCCGGAGCCGCTCGCCGTTCGGGCTCCCGGCACCCTACGGATCCGGCGACTCGTTCGCCGGCGGCGGGGGGAGGCAGTGGAGGGGGTGCGGGCAGAAGCGGCAGCGGAGGCGGAGGGGGGGGGGGCTCGAAGACAGCCGGCAGCCGCTTCGGTGAACGTCACCCGGGAGGCGACCGGGGCCGTCCCGGGGCTGTCCGGGGATGCCGGCTTCCGGCACGGGGTCCCGGCCGCGGCCGGAGCGGCTCGAATCCCCGCGGTCCCGGCAGCAGCCGGAGCCGCTCGCCGTTCGGGCTCCCGGCACCCTACGGATCCGGCGACTCGTTCGCGGGCGGCGGGGGGAGGCAGTGGAGGGGGTGCGGGCAGAAGCGGCCGCGGAGGCGGAGGGGGGGGGGGGGCTCGAAGACAGCCGTCAGCCGCTTCGGTGAACGTCACCCGGGAGGCGACCGGGACCGGCCCGGGAAGCCATCGTCCGGCCCCGGATCCCGGCCGCGGCCGGACCGGCTCGAAGCCCCGCGGCCCCGGCACGGGGGAGGCCCAAAGACTGGCGGCAGCCGCTTCGCTGAACGTCACCCGGCCGGCGACCGGGGCCGTCCCGGGGCCGTCCCGGGATGCCGGCTTCCGGCACGGGGTCCCGGCCGCGGCCGGAGCGGCTCGAAGCCCCGCGGCCCCGGCAGCAGCCGGAGCCGCTCGCCGTTCGGGCTCCCGGCACCCTACGGATCCGGCGACTCGTTCGCCGGCGGCGGGGGGAGGCAGTGGAGGCGGTGCGGGGAGAAGCGGCAGCGGAGGCGGAGGGGGGGCGGGGGGGGACGATAGTGGCGGGGGGCGGGGGGTGCTCGAAGGCAGCCGGCAGCCGGTTCGGTGAACATTCGCCGGGGCGGGGGGGCGACCTGTCCGTGCCCGGGGCAGCCCCGGGAAGCCGGCAGCCAGCACGGGGTCCCGGCAGCACCTGTTCCCTGCCCTGGGACTTGCCGTGCCCGGCGGCCGGTTGCCGGGTGGGGGGAGCGATGAGAGGCGGGGCGCAGCGGCCGGGGCAGCGCCGGGCCGCAGCGGGGGGCTGGGCGGGTGGGGTAGGCGTCGAGCGGCAAGCCCTCGGCTGCAGCGAATGTTCGGCGGTGCGGGGCGGGGGGGGGACGGGACGACACGTTGGGGGCGCCGAGTCCGAGCCACCCCCGGCCCCAGGGGCGGCCGGAGGGGGAGGCCGGTGCCTGGCCCTGGGAGCTGCTGGGCGCCGGATGGCCGAGGGTGCGTCAGAAGCCGCCCGAGCGGTCGAGCAGGTCCTCCAGAAAGGCCTAGGGTGGCTTCGAGGGCCCCGGGAGCAGTCGAGGGAGGCCTCCAGGCAGGTCTGGAGTGGATGGGAGGCCTTCCAAAGCAGACAAGGGAGGCTGCCAGCGGGGCCTAGGCTGGCACTGCAGCCTGTAAATGGTTGGGGGGGGGGGCCTCTGGTGCGGCCTGGAGTCTCTGGGTGGCGTCCAGAGAGGTGCAAAAGATCCTCTGGTGCGGCCTGTGGTGGCGGAGAAGCCTGCAGAGCGTGCGGGGGAGGCTTCTGGTGCGGCCTGGGGTGGGTCGGAAGCCTGCAGAGCGTGCGGGAGAGGCTTCTGGTGCGGCCTGGGGTGGCTGAGAAGCCTGCAGAGCGTGCGGGAGAGGCTTCTGCTGCGGCCTGGGGTGGCTGAGAAGCCTGCAGAGCGTGCGGGGGAGGCTTCTGTTGGGGCCTGGGGTGGGTCAGAAGCCTACAGAGCGTGCGGGGGAGGCTTCTGTTGCGGCCTGGGGTGGGTCGGAAGCCTGCAGAGCATGCGGGGGAGGCTTCTGCTGCGGCCTGGGGTGGCTGAGAAGCCTGCAGAGCGTGCGGGAGAGGCTTCTGCTGCGGCCTGGGGTGGCTGAGAAGCCTGCAGAGCGTGCGGGAGAGGCTTCTGTTGGGGCCTGGGGTGGGTCGGAAGCCTGCAGAGCGTGCGGGAGAGGCTTCTGTTGGGGCCTGGGGTGGCTGAGAAGCCTGCAGAGCGTGCGGGGGAGGCTTCTGGTGCGGCCTGGGGTGGCTGAGAAGCCTGCAGAGCGTGCGGGGGAGGCTTCTGGTGCGGCCTGGGGTGGCTGAGAAGCCTGCAGAGCGTGCGGGGGAGGCTTCTGGTGCGGCCTGGGGTGGCTGAGAAGCCTGCAGAGCGTGCGGGGGAGGCTTCTGGTGCGGCCTGGGGTGGGACGGAAGCCTGCAGAGCGTGCGGGAGAGGCTTCTGCTGCGGCCTGGGGTGGGTCGGAAGCCTGCAGAGCGTGCGGGAGAGGCTTCTGTTGCGGCCTGGGGTGGGTCGGAAGCCTGCAGAGCGTGCGGGAGAGGCTTCTGCTGCGGCCTGGGGTGGGTCGGAAGCCTGCAGAGCGTGCGGGAGAGGCTTCTGCTGCGGCCTGGGGTGGCTGAGAAGCCTGCAGAGCGTGCGGGAGAGGCTTCTGGTGCGGCCTGGGGTGGCTGAGAAGCCTGCAGAGCGTGCGGGAGAGGCTTCTGCTGCGGCCTGGGGTGGCTGAGAAGCCTGCAGAGCGTGCGGGAGAGGCTTCTGCTGCGGCCTGGGGTGGCTGAGAAGCCTGCAGAGCGTGCGGGAGAGGCTTCTGCTGCGGCCTGGGGTGGCTGAGAAGCCTGCAGAGCGTGCGGGAGAGGCTTCTGGTGCGGCCTGGGGTGGCTGAGAAGCCTGCAGAGCGTGCGGGAGAGGCTTCTGCTGCGGCCTGGGGTGGCTGAGAAGCCTGCAGAGCGTGCGGGAGAGGCTTCTGCTGTGGCCTGGGGTGGGTCGGAAGCCTGCAGAGCGTGCGGGGGAGGCTTCTGGTGCGGCCTGGGGTGGGTCGGAAGCCTGCAGAGCATGCGGGGGAGGCTTCTGCTGCGGCCTGGGGTCTCTGGGTGGCCTCTAGAGAGGTGCAAAAGACCCTCTGGGTTGGGCTGGGGTGGCTCTTGGACCCCTGCCACACAGTGGGGAGAGGCCTCCGGCCCGCCACCTGTGTCCCTGTGTGCCTGAGTGCCTGTGTCCCTGTGTCCCTGTGTCCCTGTGTCCCTGTGTCCCTGTGTCCCTGAGTGCCTGAGTGCCTGAGTGCCTGTGTCCCTGTGTCCTTGTGTCCCTGTGTCCCTGTGTCCCTGAGTGCCTGAGTGCCTGTGTCCCTGTGTCCCTGTGTCCCTGAGTGCCTGAGTGCCTGAGTGCCTGTGTCCCTGTGTCCTTGTGTCCCTGTGTCCCTGTGTCCCTGTGTGCCTGAGTGCCTGTGTCCCTGTGTCCCTGTCTGTGTACCTGTGTGCGAGAGTGTCCGGCACGCCACCCAGCGGCGGCGGGCAAGCAGGTAGGCGGGTGGGCGGGCCGGCGAGGGCCAGTGTGAGTTTGGGGGGTGGGAGGGGAGGCGGCAGCTGGAAGCGTCAGAGGAGGGGGCGTGGCTCCGGCTGGCCCCGGGAGCAGGTTCCCGGGACCGGGACCGGCTGGACCCGGCGGGTGGTTGATCCCGGGGCGGGGGGCAGAGGCGGCGGGAAGCGGCAGCTGCGTGTGCGGCGGGGGGGGTGGAGGGCGAACCGCGGCGGGAAGCGGATGCTTCAGAGCAGGTTACGGGGGCGGGGACGGACGACACCACCTGTCCCCGCCCCGGGACGGGCTGGACCCGGCGCCGTGTACCCGCCGCCGCCCCCGCCGCCGCCCCCCTCCGCCACCCCGGGACCCCGACGTTTTTTGGCGCCCGCGCCTTTTTTTGCTCCCCGCCTGCCCGCGCTGCCCCGGGCCCTCCCCCGGGGCGGGG
>NW_027142842.1:122500-132500 GCF_026170545.1 Melanerpes formicivorus
CGCACGCAAGCACACGCTTCCCGACTCCACGCGGCCACAGAGGCCGGCTGGGGCTCCCCCGCCCCCGAGGCCGGCCCCTGGCTGCCAGATCCCGGGCACGATTCAGGCAGCAGCAGCGGAAGCGAGCGATACCGACACGCCCGGCGGGGAGAAGGCCCTCGTCTCTCTCCCCGCCTTGCCACGGGAGCACCGGGACGTGCTAGAGGAGACAGCGACCCGCGGAAGCGGGGCGCGCCCCCGGCACGCCAGGACCTTAGAGCCGGGGCGGCTCGCTCGGCAGCGGGCGGGGGTACGGGCCACAAAGCCGCCCTTCTCAGGCTAGAGGTTTCATTTAGGGAGGAACCCTCGGGGACCCCACCCGGGCAGGTGAGGCCTCACGCGCGGCGCCGCTTTTAGCCCCTTTTAACTTTCGCGACGCCGCCGCCTCGCTCTCGGCTCGGCCAACCCCCACCACACGCAGCTGCTCGCGGCCGGCACCCGCGGGTACCCGGAACCGAGGACGACACCGGCGCCTCACGCGTTTTAGGACACCTGAAAACTCACGGGGCCACGCAGCAGTCACAAAGCCGGTTGCGGTAGACCGGTCCCCGAACCCTGCCCCAGCGCCGGGGGGGAGGTGGAAAGGGGAGGATGCGGCAAGGCACGCGCCGGGCCGCTAACGCCACGGCTCCCCCCCCGCTCGAGCCGCTCGGGGCTGGGGGAACGAGGACGACACCTCACACGCGACGGGAAGCGAAGTGGAAAGGAAGACCGCCCTTGCCCTGCCGGCCGGGGGCCCTTTCCGACGCGACCCGAAAGGCCTCATCGATCAAGGACAGAAGGAAAGGAAGCCAGCGGAGGCCCCACGGCCTCGCTCTTCTGGGACAGACACAGCCACGCGCACCCGCCACCGCCCTCGGGAGCAGCCAGCAGGCACGGGGCTCGGCGTGCGGGCAACACGCCGGAGGAGCAAACGGGGCGCCCTCCAGAGATGGGGGGGGGGCAAGCTGCACCGGGCCGCACCGGCTCACAGGGCACCTCTGCCTCCCCGAAACGTGGGCTTGCATTTTCCCTCAAGCTGCACCGAGTTACATCTCCATCACGGGGCGCCCCTCTGGAGCCAGGAGGAAGCCGTGCTGGGGCACCGGCTTGCCCTCCTCCCCCCATGCCGGGCTCCATAGCATACGAGTGGCCAGTCACCGCCGCTGGCTTTTCCCTTAGATGCCGTGCCCCCGCGGGCTGCGGCTTTGGCCATGGGGGGGAACCCCCGTGAAGAGGGTCCAGTGCTGGGAACTCTCTCTGCCCCTTACCGGGCTCTCTCTCGCCGTGCCTGGACGGGCTTGCTTTCCATTCTTGGTGGGACCGACGCCGGCACCACGTCTCCCCGGCTTTCTCTGCCCCCGTGCCCCACCGGGCAAACTTCGCTTCGGGGGTTCCACACTTCGGCAGTGGCCGGCGCCAGCCACTCGTCAACTTTTTTTCTTTTCCCCGCTTTCGTTGCCGAGCCCGGGCTGGGCTCCGGCTCACGGACGAGCAAAACCCATCCAACACCGCTGAGGGTGCGCCAGCGGCCGCTCCAAACCGCCGCGCCTTTGTTCGGCCCCGCGGGTCCCCTCTCTGACCCGGGCGAAAGCCACCGAGAAGCCAGACGGACCCCTGCCCAGCCGCCTGGCGGGTGGCTTGGAGCAGCCGCTCGGCAGCGCTGCCCTGGGAGTGCTCGGCGTCGCTTGTTCCCTCATATACGGAACTGGAGGGCCGTCAGCTCCGCGAGCGCACAACCAGCCGACCTCCGCCCAGCGGCAGGTCGCAGAAATCACGCCGGCTTGTACGATGACGTAGGCGGAGGCAGAGCGCAACAGCGACCCCTTGGCGACAAGCGCGATCTCCGCGGAGAGCACGTCTACTCGCCGAGGGAGAGCACGTCTACTCGCCGAGGGAGAGCACGTCTACTAGCCGAGGGAGAGCACGTCTACTCGCCGAGGGAGAGCACGTCTACTCGCCGAGGGAGAGCACGTCTACTCGCCCAGGGAGAGCACGTCTACTCGCCCAGGAAGAGCACGTCTACTCGCCCAGGGAGAGCACGTCTACTCGCCCAGGGAGAGCACGTCTACTCGCCCAGGGAGAGCACGTCTACTCGCCCAGGGAGAGCACGTCTACTCGCCGAGGGAGAGCACGTCTACTCGCCCAGGGAGAGCACGTCTACTCGCCGAGGGAGAGCACGTCTACTCGCCGAGGGAGAGCACGTCTACTCGCCGAGGGAGAGCACGTCTACTCGCCCAGGGAGAGCACGTCTACTCGCCGAGGGAGAGCACGTCTACTCGCCGAGGGAGAGCACGTCTACTCGCCGAGGGAGAGCACGTCTACTCGCCGAGGGAGAGCACGTCTACTCGCCCAGGGAGAGCACGTCTACTCGCCGAGGGAGAGCACGTCTACTCGCCGAGGGAGAGCACGTCTACTCGCCGAGGGAGAGCACGTCTACTCGCCGAGGGAGAGCACGTCTACTCGCCGAGGGAGAGCACGTCTCCCTCCCGCCTGAGGGAGAGCGCGGGGGGGGGGACAAAGACAGGCGGCAGCAGCTTCGGTGAACGTCACCCGGGAGGCGACCGGGGCTGTCCCGGGGCAGTCCCGGGAAGCCGGCGTCCGACACAGGGAACCGTCAGCTGCCGGACCGGGGCGAATCCCCGCGGCCACGGCAGGGGTGGGGGCTCGAAGACAGCCGGCAGCCGCTTCGGTGAACGTCACCCGGGAGGAGACTGGGGCCCTCCCGGGACCGTCCCGGGAAGACGACGTTCGGCACGAGATCCCGGCCGCGGCCGGACCGGCTCGAAGCCTCGCGGTCCCGGCAGCAGCCGGAGCCGCTCGCCGCCTCGGGCTCCCGGCCCCCTACAGATCCGGCGACTCGTTCGCGGGCGGCGGGGGGAGGCAGTGGAGGGGGTGCGGGGAGAAGCGGCAGCGGAGGCGGAGGGGGGGGGGCTCGAAGACAGCCGGCAGCCGCTTCGGTGAACGTCACCCGGGAGGCGATCGGGGCCGTCCCGGGGCCGTCCCGGGATGCCGGCTTCCGGCACGGGGTCCCGGCCGCGGCCGGAGCGGCTCGAATCCCCGCGGTCCCGGCAGCAGCCGGAGCCGCTCGCCGTTCGGGCTCCCGGCACCCTACAGATCCGGCGACTCGTTCGCCGGCGGCGGGGGGAGGCAGTGGAGGGGGTGCGGGCAGAAGCGGCAGCGGAGGCGGAGGGGGGGGGGGGGCTCGAAGACAGCCGGCAGCCGCTTCGGTGAACGTCACCCGGGAGGCGACCGGGACCGGCCCGGGAAGCCATCGTCCGGCCCGGGATCCCGGCCGCGGCCGGACCGGCTCGAAGCCCCGCGGCCCCGGCACGGGGGAGGCCCAAAGACTGGCGGCAGCCGCTTCGCTGAACGTCACCCGGCCGGCGACCGGGGCCGTCCCGGGGCCGTCCCGGGATGCCGGCTTCCGGCACGGGGTCCCGGCCGCGGCCGGAGCGGCTCGAATCCCCGCGGCCCCGGCAGCAGCCGGAGCCGCTCGCCGTTCGGGCTCCCGGCACCCTACAGATCCGGCGACTCGTTCGCCGGCGGCGGGGGGAGGCAGTGGAGGGGGTGCGGGGAGAAGCGGCAGCGGAGGCGGAGGGGGGGGGGGGGCTCGAAGACAGCCGGCAGCCGCTTCGGTGAACGTCACCCGGGAGGCGACCGGGACCGGCCCGGGAAGCCATCGTCCGGCCCGGGATCCCGGCCGCGGCCGGACCGGCTCGAATCCCCGCGGCCCCGGCACGGGGGAGGCCCAAAGACTGGCGGCAGCCGCTTCGCTGAACGTCACCCGGCCGGCGACCGGGGCCGTCCCGGGGCCGTCCCGGGATGCCGGCTTCCGGCACGGGGTCCCGGCCGCGGCCGGAGCGGCTCGAAGCCCCGCGGTCCCGGCAGCAGCCGGAGCCGCTCGCCGTTCGGGCTCCCGGCACCCTACAGATCCGGCGACTCGTTCGCGGGCGGCGGGGGGAGGCAGTGGAGGGGGTGCGGGCAGAAGCGGCCGCGGAGGCGGAGGGGGGGGGGGGGCTCGAAGACAGCCGTCAGCCGCTTCGGTGAACGTCACCCGGGAGGCGACCGGGACCGGCCCGGGAAGCCATCGTCCGGCCCCGGATCCCGGCCGCGGCCGGACCGGCTCGAAGCCCCGCGGCCCCGGCACGGGGGAGGCCCAAAGACTGGCGGCAGCCGCTTCGCTGAACGTCACCCGGCCGGCGACCGGGGCCGTCCCGGGGCCGTCCCGGGATGCCGGCTTCCGGCACGGGGTCCCGGCCGCGGCCGGAGCGGCTCGAATCCCCGCGGTCCCGGCAGCAGCCGGAGCCGCTCGCCGTTCGGGCTCCCGGCACCCTACGGATCCGCCGACTCGTTCGCCGGCGGCGGGGGGAGGCAGTGGAGGGGGTGCGGGCAGAAGCGGCAGCGGAGGCGGAGGGGGGGGGGGGGCTCGAAGACAGCCGGCAGCCGCTTCGCTGAACGTCACCCGGCCGGCGACCGGGGCCGTCCCGGGGCTGTCCGGGGATGCCGGCTTCCGGCACGGGGTCCCGGCCGCGGCCGGAGCGGCTCGAATCCCCGCGGTCCCGGCAGCAGCCGGAGCCGCTCGCCGTTCGGGCTCCCGGCACCCTACAGATCCGGCGACTCGTTCGCCGGCGGCGGGGGGAGGCAGTGGAGGGGGTGCGGGGAGAAGCGGCAGCGGAGGCGGAGGGGGGGGGGGGGCTCGAAGACAGCCGGCAGCCGCTTCGGTGAACGTCACCCGGGAGGCGACCGGGACCGGCCCGGGAAGCCATCGTCCGGCCCGGGATCCCGGCCGCGGCCGGACCGGCTCGAATCCCCGCGGCCCCGGCACGGGGGAGGCCCAAAGACTGGCGGCAGCCGCTTCGCTGAACGTCACCCGGCCGGCGACCGGGGCCGTCCCGGGGCCGTCCCGGGATGCCGGCTTCCGGCACGGGGTCCCGGCCGCGGCCGGAGCGGCTCGAAGCCCCGCGGTCCCGGCAGCAGCCGGAGCCGCTCGCCGTTCGGGCTCCCGGCACCCTACGGATCCGGCGACTCGTTCGCCGGCGGCGGGGGGAGGCAGTGGAGGGGGTGCGGGCAGAAGCGGCAGCGGAGGCGGAGGGGGGGGGGGGCTCGAAGACAGCCGGCAGCCGCTTCGGTGAACGTCACCCGGGAGGCGACCGGGGCCGTCCCGGGGCTGTCCGGGGATGCCGGCTTCCGGCACGGGGTCCCGGCCGCGGCCGGAGCGGCTCGAATCCCCGCGGTCCCGGCAGCAGCCGGAGCCGCTCGCCGTTCGGGCTCCCGGCACCCTACGGATCCGGCGACTCGTTCGCGGGCGGCGGGGGGAGGCAGTGGAGGGGGTGCGGGCAGAAGCGGCCGCGGAGGCGGAGGGGGGGGGGGGGCTCGAAGACAGCCGTCAGCCGCTTCGGTGAACGTCACCCGGGAGGCGACCGGGACCGGCCCGGGAAGCCATCGTCCGGCCCGGGATCCCGGCCGCGGCCGGACCGGCTCGAATCCCCGCGGCCCCGGCACGGGGGAGGCCCAAAGACTGGCGGCAGCCGCTTCGCTGAACGTCACCCGGCCGGCGACCGGGGCCGTCCCGGGGCCGTCCCGGGATGCCGGCTTCCGGCACGGGGTCCCGGCCGCGGCCGGAGCGGCTCGAAGCCCCGCGGTCCCGGCAGCAGCCGGAGCCGCTCGCCGTTCGGGCTCCCGGCACCCTACGGATCCGGCGACTCGTTCGCCGGCGGCGGGGGGAGGCAGTGGAGGGGGTGCGGGCAGAAGCGGCAGCGGAGGCGGAGGGGGGGGGGGGCTCGAAGACAGCCGGCAGCCGCTTCGGTGAACGTCACCCGGGAGGCGACCGGGGCCGTCCCGGGGCTGTCCGGGGATGCCGGCTTCCGGCACGGGGTCCCGGCCGCGGCCGGAGCGGCTCGAATCCCCGCGGTCCCGGCAGCAGCCGGAGCCGCTCGCCGTTCGGGCTCCCGGCACCCTACGGATCCGGCGACTCGTTCGCGGGCGGCGGGGGGAGGCAGTGGAGGGGGTGCGGGCAGAAGCGGCCGCGGAGGCGGAGGGGGGGGGGGGGCTCGAAGACAGCCGTCAGCCGCTTCGGTGAACGTCACCCGGGAGGCGACCGGGACCGGCCCGGGAAGCCATCGTCCGGCCCCGGATCCCGGCCGCGGCCGGACCGGCTCGAAGCCCCGCGGCCCCGGCACGGGGGAGGCCCAAAGACTGGCGGCAGCCGCTTCGCTGAACGTCACCCGGCCGGCGACCGGGGCCGTCCCGGGGCCGTCCCGGGATGCCGGCTTCCGGCACGGGGTCCCGGCCGCGGCCGGAGCGGCTCGAAGCCCCGCGGCCCCGGCAGCAGCCGGAGCCGCTCGCCGTTCGGGCTCCCGGCACCCTACGGATCCGGCGACTCGTTCGCCGGCGGCGGGGGGAGGCAGTGGAGGCGGTGCGGGGAGAAGCGGCAGCGGAGGCGGAGGGGGGGCGGGGGGGACGATAGTGGCGGGGGGCGGGGGGTGCTCGAAGGCAGCCGGCAGCCGGTTCGGTGAACATTCGCCGGGGCGGGGGGGGCGACCTGTCCGTGCCCGGGGCAGCCCCGGGAAGCCGGCAGCCAGCACGGGGTCCCGGCAGCACCTGTTCCCTGCCCTGGGACTTGCCGTGCCCGGCGGCCGGTTGCCGGGTGGGGGGAGCGATGAGAGGCGGGGCGCAGCGGCCGGGGCAGCGCCGGGCCGCAGCGGGGGGCTGGGCGGGTGGGGTAGGCGTCGAGCGGCAAGCCCTCGGCTGCAGCGAATGTTCGGCGGTGCGGGGCGGGGGGGGGACGGGACGACACGTTGGGGGCGCCGAGTCCGAGCCACCCCCGGCCCCAGGGGCGGCCGGAGGGGGAGGCCGGTGCCTGGCCCTGGGAGCTGCTGGGCGCCGGATGGCCGAGGGTGCGTCAGAAGCCGCCCGAGCGGTCGAGCAGGTCCTCCAGAAAGGCCTAGGGTGGCTTCGAGGGCCCCGGGAGCAGTCGAGGGAGGCCTCCAGGCAGGTCTGGAGTGGATGGGAGGCCTTCCAAAGCAGACAAGGGAGGCTGCCAGCGGGGCCTAGGCTGGCACTGCAGCCTGTAAATGGTTGGGGGGGGGGGCCTCTGGTGCGGCCTGGAGTCTCTGGGTGGCGTCCAGAGAGGTGCAAAAGATCCTCTGGTGCGGCCTGTGGTGGCGGAGAAGCCTGCAGAGCGTGCGGGGGAGGCTTCTGGTGCGGCCTGGGGTGGGTCGGAAGCCTGCAGAGCATGCGGGGGAGGCTTCTGCTGCGGCCTGGGGTGGGTCGGAAGCCTGCAGAGCGTGCGGGAGAGGCTTCTGGTGCGGCCTGGGGTGGGTCGGAAGCCTGCAGAGCGTGCGGGAGAGGCTTCTGTTGGGGCCTGGGGTGGCTGAGAAGCCTGCAGAGCGTGCGGGAGAGGCTTCTGCTGCGGCCTGGGGTGGCTGAGAAGCCTGCAGAGCGTGCGGGAGAGGCTTCTGCTGCGGCCTGGGGTGGCTGAGAAGCCTGCAGAGCGTGCGGGAGAGGCTTCTGCTGCGGCCTGGGGTGGCTGAGAAGCCTGCAGAGCGTGCGGGAGAGGCTTCTGCTGCGGCCTGGGGTGGCTGAGAAGCCTGCAGAGCGTGCGGGAGAGGCTTCTGCTGCGGCCTGGGGTGGCTGAGAAGCCTGCAGAGCGTGCGGGAGAGGCTTCTGCTGCGGCCTGGGGTGGCTGAGAAGCCTGCAGGGCGTGCGGGAGAGGCTTCTGCTGCGGCCTGGGGTGGGTCGGAAGCCTGCAGAGCGTGCGGGGGAGGCTTCTGGTGCGGCCTGGGGTGGCTGAGAAGCCTGCAGAGCGTGCGCGGGAGGCTTCTGGTGCGGCCTGGGGTGGCTGAGAAGCCTGCAGAGCGTGCGGGAGAGGCTTCTGCTGCGGCCTGGGGTGGCTGAGAAGCCTGCAGAGCGTGCGGGGGAGGCTTCTGGTGCGGCCTGGGGTGGCTGAGAAGCCTGAAGAGCGTGCGGGAGAGGCTTCTGGTGCGGCCTGGGGTGGCTGAGAAGCCTGCAGAGCGTGCGGGGGAGGCTTCTGGTGCGGCCTGGGGTGGCTGAGAAGCCTGCAGAGCGTGCGGGAGAGGCTTCTGGTGCGGCCTGGGGTGGCTGAGAAGCCTGCAGAGCGTGCGGGAGAGGCTTCTGCTGCGGCCTGGGGTGGCTGAGAAGCCTGCAGAGTGTGCGGGAGAGGCTTCTGCTGCGGCCTGGGGTGGGTCGGAAGCCTGCAGAGCTTGCGGGGGAGGCTTCTGGTGCGGCCTGGGGTGGGTCGGAAGCCTGCAGAGCATGCGGGGGAGGCTTCTGCTGCGGCCTGGGGTCTCTGGGTGGCCTCTAGAGAGGTGCAAAAGACCCTCTGGGTTGGGCTGGGGTGGCTCTTGGACCCCTGCCACACAGTGGAGAGAGGCCTCCGGCCCGCCACCTGTGTCCCTGTGTGCCTGAGTGCCTGTGTCCCTGTGTCCCTGTGTCCCTGAGTGCCTGAGTGCCTGTGTCCCTGTGTCCCTGTGTCCCTGAGTGCCTGAGTGCCTGAGTGCCTGTGTCCCTGTGTCCTTGTGTCCCTGTGTCCCTGTGTCCCTGTGTGCCTGAGTGCCTGTGTCCCTGTGTCCCTGTCTGTGTACCTGTGTGCGAGAGTGTCCGGCACGCCACCCAGCGGCGGCGGGCAAGCAGGTAGGCGGGTGGGCGGGCCGGCGAGGGCCAGTGTGAGTTTGGGGGGTGGGAGGGGAGGCGGCAGCTGGAAGCGTCAGAGGAGGGGGCGTGGCTCCGGCTGGCCCCGGGAGCAGGTTCCCGGGACCGGGACCGGCTGGACCCGGCGGGTGGTTGATCCCGGGGCGGGGGGCAGAGGCGGCGGGAAGCGGCAGCTGCGTGTGCGGCGGGGGGGTGGAGGGCGAACCGCGGCGGGAAGCGGATGCTTCAGAGCAGGTTACGGGGGCGGGGACGGACGACACCACCTGTCCCCGCCCCGGGACGGGCTGGACCCGGCGCCGTGTACCCGCCGCCGCCCCCGCCGCCGCCCCCCTCCGCCACCCCGGGACCCCGACGTTTTTTGGCGCCCGCGCCTTTTTTTGCTCCCCGCCTGCCCGCGCTGCCCCGGGCCCTCCCCCGGGGCGGGGCGGGAGGGAGGGACGGACGGACGGGTAGCCGGGGATCTCCGAGCGCGCGCCACCAGACCGAGGCGGGTCCCGGCGGCGGCGGCGGCGGCGGCGGCGGCGGCGGCGGCGGCGGCAGCAGCAGCAGCAAGCGACGGCGGGGGGGGCAGGCTAGGGAGAGAGGGGGAGCGGCATGCGGTAGGGCTGGGGGGTTTGTTTCGGGGGGGAGGGGTGGGGGGGGGTGGCAGCGGTCAGCGAGAGCGGGGAGAGGGGGAGCGGCATGCGGTAGGGCTGGGGTGTTTTTGGGGTGGGGGCGTTGGGGGGATTAGCGGGCGGGCGGGCAGCCGAGCCAAGCGGCAAGCCGGGGGGCGGGCGAGGGCGGCTTTAGGGCCGGAGGAGCGGAGCGCAACCTCCCCCGTGCAGGCTCCAGCGTGGAGAGCAGCAAGTTTTTGGGGACGGGGGACGACGGACGGGAGGGGCAGCGGCGAGAGGCTAGCTGCGGCAAGGGGCACCGGCACGGCCGCCCTAACAGCGCCGCCTCGGTCGCAGGGGTTAGAGAGCAGCCGGGCAGCCCGGGAGGGAAGCGGCAGCCCGCGAAGGGGGGAAGGGGGGGCTCCGCGCAAACCGCTAACGGGAGCCGGGGGGTGTGGGGAGCTGGGGGTGGCAGCAGCGGCAAGAGGCAACGGCGGGAAGGGGGGGCTCCGCGCAAACCGGCAGCGGGGGGGGGGGGCGGGGGTAGCGGCAAGAGGCAACGGCGGGAAGGGGGGGCTCCGCGCAAACCGCTAACGGGAGCCGGGGGGTGTGGGGAGCTGGGGGTGGCAGCAGCGGCAAGAGGCAACGGCGGGAAGGGGGGGCTCCGCGCAAACCGGCAGCGGGGGGGGGGGGCGGGGGTAGCGGCAAGAGGCAAC
>NW_027142843.1:0-137165 GCF_026170545.1 Melanerpes formicivorus
TTCGCTCACTCTCGAAATCAAGCATTTTACAGCAGGTTGGAGCAGCCTGTATCTCAGCACAGGAATAAGGTAGGGAAGAATTCTAAGGCTCATTTTGACTGCCTCCAGAAGTTAGATCAGATGGCAAATTGGATTTGGTGCTAGGTCTTTCCCTTTAGGTTTTACCCCAACAATGTTTTCATTAGTTTCGCTCACTCTCGAAATCAAGCATTTTACAGCAGGTTGGAGCAGCCTGTATCTCAGCACAGGAATAAGGTAGGGAAGAATTCTAAGGCTCATTTTGACTGCCTCCAGAAGTTAGATCAGATGGCAAATTGGATTTGGTGCTAGGTCTTTCCCTTTAGGTTTTACCCCAACAATGTTTTCATTAGTTTCGCTCACTCTCGAAATCAAGCATTTTACAGCAGGTTGGAGCAGCCTGTATCTCAGCACAGGAATAAGGTAGGGAAGAATTCTAAGGCTCATTTTGACTGCCTCCAGAAGTTAGATCAGATGGCAAATTGGATTTGGTGCTAGGTCTTTCCCTTTAGGTTTTACCCCAACAATGTTTTCATTAGTTTCGCTCACTCTCGAAATCAAGCATTTTACAGCAGGTTGGAGCAGCCTGTATCTCAGCACAGGAATAAGGTAGGGAAGAATTCTAAGGCTCATTTTGACTGCCTCCAGAAGTTAGATCAGATGGCAAATTGGATTTGGTGCTAGGTCTTTCCCTTTAGGTTTTACCCCAACAATGTTTTCATTAGTTTCGCTCACTCTCGAAATCAAGCATTTTACAGCAGGTTGGAGCAGCCTGTATCTCAGCACAGGAATAAGGTAGGGAAGAATTCTAAGGCTCATTTTGACTGCCTCCAGAAGTTAGATCAGATGGCAAATTGGATTTGGTGCTAGGTCTTTCCCTTTAGGTTTTACCCCAACAATGTTTTCATTAGTTTCGCTCACTCTCGAAATCAAGCATTTTACAGCAGGTTGGAGCAGCCTGTATCTCAGCACAGGAATAAGGTAGGGAAGAATTCTAAGGCTCATTTTGACTGCCTCCAGAAGTTAGATCAGATGGCAAATTGGATTTGGTGCTAGGTCTTTCCCTTTAGGTTTTACCCCAACAATGTTTTCATTAGTTTCGCTCACTCTCGAAATCAAGCATTTTACAGCAGGTTGGAGCAGCCTGTATCTCAGCACAGGAATAAGGTAGGGAAGAATTCTAAGGCTCATTTTGACTGCCTCCAGAAGTTAGATCAGATGGCAAATTGGATTTGGTGCTAGGTCTTTCCCTTTAGGTTTTACCCCAACAATGTTTTCATTAGTTTCGCTCACTCTCGAAATCAAGCATTTTACAGCAGGTTGGAGCAGCCTGTATCTCAGCACAGGAATAAGGTAGGGAAGAATTCTAAGGCTCATTTTGACTGCCTCCAGAAGTTAGATCAGATGGCAAATTGGATTTGGTGCTAGGTCTTTCCCTTTAGGTT
Organism: Melanerpes formicivorus; assembly: GCF_026170545.1. Lineage (NCBI taxonomy): Eukaryota > Metazoa > Chordata > Aves > Piciformes > Picidae > Melanerpes > Melanerpes formicivorus. Next base: position 1,464 of record NW_027142843.1, read on the forward strand.
TTACCCCAACAATGTTTTCATTAGTTTCGCTCACTCTCGAAATCAAGCATTTTACAGCAGGTTGGAGCAGCCTGTATCTCAGCACAGGAATAAGGTAGGGAAGAATTCTAAGGCTCATTTTGACTGCCTCCAGAAGTTAGATCAGATGGCAAATTGGATTTGGTGCTAGGTCTTTCCCTTTAGGTTTTACCCCAACAATGTTTTCATTAGTTTCGCTCACTCTCGAAATCAAGCATTTTACAGCAGGTTGGAGCAGCCTGTATCTCAGCACAGGAATAAGGTAGGGAAGAATTCTAAGGCTCATTTTGACTGCCTCCAGAAGTTAGATCAGATGGCAAATTGGATTTGGTGCTAGGTCTTTCCCTTTAGGTTTTACCCCAACAATGTTTTCATTAGTTTCGCTCACTCTCGAAATCAAGCATTTTACAGCAGGTTGGAGCAGCCTGTATCTCAGCACAGGAATAAGGTAGGGAAGAATTCTAAGGCTCATTTTGACTGCCTCCAGAAGTTAGATCAGATGGCAAATTGGATTTGGTGCTAGGTCTTTCCCTTTAGGTTTTACCCCAACAATGTTTTCATTAGTTTCGCTCACTCTCGAAATCAAGCATTTTACAGCAGGTTGGAGCAGCCTGTATCTCAGCACAGGAATAAGGTAGGGAAGAATTCTAAGGCTCATTTTGACTGCCTCCAGAAGTTAGATCAGATGGCAAATTGGATTTGGTGCTAGGTCTTTCCCTTTAGGTTTTACCCCAACAATGTTTTCATTAGTTTCGCTCACTCTCGAAATCAAGCATTTTACAGCAGGTTGGAGCAGCCTGTATCTCAGCACAGGAATAAGGTAGGGAAGAATTCTAAGGCTCATTTTGACTGCCTCCAGAAGTTAGATCAGATGGCAAATTGGATTTGGTGCTAGGTCTTTCCCTTTAGGTTTTACCCCAACAATGTTTTCATTAGTTTCGCTCACTCTCGAAATCAAGCATTTTACAGCAGGTTGGAGCAGCCTGTATCTCAGCACAGGAATAAGGTAGGGAAGAATTCTAAGGCTCATTTTGACTGCCTCCAGAAGTTAGATCAGATGGCAAATTGGATTTGGTGCTAGGTCTTTCCCTTTAGGTTTTACCCCAACAATGTTTTCATTAGTTTCGCTCACTCTCGAAATCAAGCATTTTACAGCAGGTTGGAGCAGCCTGTATCTCAGCACAGGAATAAGGTAGGGAAGAATTCTAAGGCTCATTTTGACTGCCTCCAGAAGTTAGATCAGATGGCAAATTGGATTTGGTGCTAGGTCTTTCCCTTTAGGTTTTACCCCAACAATGTTTTCATTAGTTTCGCTCACTCTCGAAATCAAGCATTTTACAGCAGGTTGGAGCAGCCTGTATCTCAGCACAGGAATAAGGTAGGGAAGAATTCTAAGGCTCATTTTGACTGCCTCCAGAAGTTAGATCAGATGGCAAATTGGATTTGGTGCTAGGTCTTTCCCTTTAGGTTTTACCCCAACAATGTTTTCATTAGTTTCGCTCACTCTCGAAATCAAGCATTTTACAGCAGGTTGGAGCAGCCTGTATCTCAGCACAGGAATAAGGTAGGGAAGAATTCTAAGGCTCATTTTGACTGCCTCCAGAAGTTAGATCAGATGGCAAATTGGATTTGGTGCTAGGTCTTTCCCTTTAGGTTTTACCCCAACAATGTTTTCATTAGTTTCGCTCACTCTCGAAATCAAGCATTTTACAGCAGGTTGGAGCAGCCTGTATCTCAGCACAGGAATAAGGTAGGGAAGAATTCTAAGGCTCATTTTGACTGCCTCCAGAAGTTAGATCAGATGGCAAATTGGATTTGGTGCTAGGTCTTTCCCTTTAGGTTTTACCCCAACAATGTTTTCATTAGTTTCGCTCACTCTCGAAATCAAGCATTTTACAGCAGGTTGGAGCAGCCTGTATCTCAGCACAGGAATAAGGTAGGGAAGAATTCTAAGGCTCGATTTTGACTGCCTCCAGAAGTTAGATCAGATGGCAAATTGGATTTGGTGCTAGGTCTTTCCCTTTAGGTTTTACCCCAACAATGTTTTCATTAGTTTCGCTCACTCTCGAAATCAAGCATTTTACAGCAGGTTGGAGCAGCCTGTATCTCAGCACAGGAATAAGGTAGGGAAGAATTCTAAGGCTCATTTTGACTGCCTCCAGAAGTTAGATCAGATGGCAAATTGGATTTGGTGCTAGGTCTTTCCCTTTAGGTTTTACCCCAACAATGTTTTCATTAGTTTCGCTCACTCTCGAAATCAAGCATTTTACAGCAGGTTGGAGCAGCCTGTATCTCAGCACAGGAATAAGGTAGGGAAGAATTCTAAGGCTCATTTTGACTGCCTCCAGAAGTTAGATCAGATGGCAAATTGGATTTGGTGCTAGGTCTTTCCCTTTAGGTTTTACCCCAACAATGTTTTCATTAGTTTCGCTCACTCTCGAAATCAAGCATTTTACAGCAGGTTGGAGCAGCCTGTATCTCAGCACAGGAATAAGGTAGGGAAGAATTCTAAGGCTCATTTTGACTGCCTCCAGAAGTTAGATCAGATGGCAAATTGGATTTGGTGCTAGGTCTTTCCCTTTAGGTTTTACCCCAACAATGTTTTCATTAGTTTCGCTCACTCTCGAAATCAAGCATTTTACAGCAGGTTGGAGCAGCCTGTATCTCAGCACAGGAATAAGGTAGGGAAGAATTCTAAGGCTCATTTTGACTGCCTCCAGAAGTTAGATCAGATGGCAAATTGGATTTGGTGCTAGGTCTTTCCCTTTAGGTTTTACCCCAACAATGTTTTCATTAGTTTCGCTCACTCTCGAAATCAAGCATTTTACAGCAGGTTGGAGCAGCCTGTATCTCAGCACAGGAATAAGGTAGGGAAGAATTCTAAGGCTCATTTTGACTGCCTCCAGAAGTTAGATCAGATGGCAAATTGGATTTGGTGCTAGGTCTTTCCCTTTAGGTTTTACCCCAACAATGTTTTCATTAGTTTCGCTCACTCTCGAAATCAAGCATTTTACAGCAGGTTGGAGCAGCCTGTATCTCAGCACAGGAATAAGGTAGGGAAGAATTCTAAGGCTCATTTTGACTGCCTCCAGAAGTTAGATCAGATGGCAAAATTGGATTTGGTGCTAGGTCTTTCCCTTTAGGTTTTACCCCAACAATGTTTTCATTAGTTTCGCCTCACTCTCGAAATCAAGCATTTTACAGCAGGTTGGAGCAGCCTGTATCTCAGCACAGGAATAAGGTAGGGAAGAATTCTAAGGCTCATTTTGACTGCCTCCAGAAGTTAGATCAGATGGCAAATTGGATTTGGTGCTAGGTCTTTCCCTTTAGGTTTTACCCCAACAATGTTTTCATTAGTTTCGCTCACTCTCGAAATCAAGCATTTTACAGCAGGTTGGAGCAGCCTGTATCTCAGCACAGGAAAAAGGTAGGGAAGAATTCTAAGGCTCATTTTGACTGCCTCCAGAAGTTAGATCAGATGGCAAATTGGATTTGGTGCTAGGTCTTTCCCTTTAGGTTTTACCCCAACAATGTTTTCATTAGTTTCGCTCACTCTCGAAATCAAGCATTTTACAGCAGGTTGGAGCAGCCTGTATCTCAGCACAGGAATAAGGTAGGGAAGAATTCTAAGGCTCATTTTGACTGCCTCCAGAAGTTAGATCAGATGGCAAATTGGATTGGTGCTAGGTCTTTCCCTTTAGGTTTTACCCCAACAATGTTTTCATTAGTTTCGCTCACTCTCGAAATCAAGCATTTTACAGCAGGTTGGAGCAGCCTGTATCTCAGCACAGGAATAAGGTAGGGAAGAATTCTAAGGCTCATTTTGACTGCCTCCAGAAGTTAGATCAGATGGCAAATTGGATTTGGTGCTAGGTCTTTCCCTTTAGGTTTTACCCCAACAATGTTTTCATTAGTTTCGCTCACTCTCGAAATCAAGCATTTTACAGCAGGTTGGAGCAGCCTGTATCTCAGCACAGGAATAAGGTAGGGAAGAATTCTAAGGCTCATTTTGACTGCCTCCAGAAGTTAGATCAGATGGCAAATTGGATTTGGTGCTAGGTCTTTCCCTTTAGGTTTTACCCCAACAATGTTTTTCATTAGTTTCGCTCACTCTCGAAATCAAGCATTTTACAGCAGGTTGGAGCAGCCTGTATCTCAGCACAGGAATAAGGTAGGGAAGAATTCTAAGGCTCATTTTGACTGCCTCCAGAAGTTAGATCAGATGGCAAATTGGATTTGGTGCTAGGTCTTTCCCTTTAGGTTTTACCCCAACAATGTTTTCATTAGTTTCGCTCACTCTCGAAATCAAGCATTTTACAGCAGGTTGGAGCAGCCTGTATCTCAGCACAGGAAAAAGGTAGGGAAGAATTCTAAGGCTCATTTTGACTGCCTCCAGAAGTTAGATCAGATGGCAAATTGGATTTGGTGCTAGGTCTTTCCCTTTAGGTTTTACCCCAACAATGTTTTCATTAGTTTCGCTCACTCTCGAAATCAGCATTTTACAGCAGGTTGGAGCAAGCCTGTATCTCAGCACAGGAAATAAGGTAGGGAAGAATTCTAAGGCTCATTTTGACTGCCTCCAGAAGTTAGATCAGATGGCAAATTGGATTTGGTGCTAGGTCTTTCCCTTTAGGTTTTACCCCAACAATGTTTTCATTAGTTTCGCTCACTCTCGAAATCAAGCATTTTACAGCAGGTTGGAGCAGCCTGTATCTCAGCACAGGAATAAGGTAGGGAAGAATTCTAAGGCTCATTTTGACTGCCTCCAGAAGTTAGATCAGATGGCAAATTGGATTTGGTGCTAGGTCTTTCCCTTTAGGTTTTACCCCAACAATGTTTTCATTAGTTTCGCTCACTCTCGAAATCAAGCATTTTACAGCAGGTTGGAGCAGCCTGTATCTCAGCACAGGAATAAGGTAGGGAAGAATTCTAAGGCTCATTTTGACTGCCTCCAGAAGTTAGATCAGATGGCAAATTGGATTTGGTGGCTAGGTCTTTCCCTTTAGGTTTTACCCCAACAATGTTTTCATTAGTTTCGCTCACTCTCGAAATCAAGCATTTTACAGCAGGTTGGAGCAGCCTGTATCTCAGCACAGGAATAAGGTAGGGAAGAATTCTAAGGCTCATTTTGACTGCCTCCAGAAGTTAGATCAGATGGCAAATTGGATTTGGTGCTAGGTCTTTCCCTTTAGGTTTTACCCCAACAATGTTTTCATTAGTTTCGCTCACTCTCGAAATCAAGCATTTTACAGCAGGTTGGAGCAGCCTGTATCTCAGCACAGGAATAAGGTAGGGAAGAATTCTAAGGATCATTTTGACTGCCTCTAGAAGTTAGATCAGATGGCAAATTGGATTTGGTGCTAGGTCTTTCCCTTTAGGTTTTACCCCAACAATGTTTTCATTAGTTTCGCTCACTCTCGAAATCAAGCATTTTACAGCAGGTTGGAGCAGCCTGTATCTCAGCACAGGAATAAGGTAGGGAAGAATTCTAAGGCTCATTTTGACTGCCTCCAGAAGTTAGATCAGATGGCAAATTGGATTTGGTGCTAGGTCTTTCCCTTTAGGTTTTACCCCAACAATGTTTTCATTAGTTTCGCTCACTCTCGAAATCAAGCATTTTACAGCAGGTTGGAGCAGCCTGTATCTCAGCACAGGAATAAGGTAGGGAAGAATTCTAAGGCTCATTTTGACTGCCTCCAGAAGTTAGATCAGATGGCAAATTGATTTGGTGCTAGGTCTTTCCCTTTAGGTTTTACCCCAACAATGTTTTCATTAGTTTCGCTCACTCTCGAAATCAAGCATTTTACAGCAGGTTGGAGCAGCCTGTATCTCAGCACAGGAAATAAGGTAGGGAAGAATTCTAAGGCTCATTTTGACTGCCTCCAGAAGTTAGATCAGATGGCAAATTGGAATTGGTGCTAGGTCTTTCCCTTTAGGTTTTACCCCAACAATGTTTTCATTAGTTTCGCTCACTCTCGAAATCAAGCATTTTACAGCAGGTTGGAGCAGCCTGTATCTCAGCACAGGAATAAGGTAGGGAAGAATTCTAAGGCTCATTTTGACTGCCTCCAGAAGTTAGATCAGATGGCAAATTGGATTTGGTGCTAGGTCTTTCCCTTTAGGTTTTACCCCCAACAATGTTTTCATTAGTTTCGCTCACTCTCGAAATCAAGCATTTTACAGCAGGTTGGAGCAGCCTGTATCTCAGCACAGGAATAAGGTAGGGAAGAATTCTAAGGCTCATTTTGACTGCCTCCAGAAGTTAGATCAGATGGCAAATTGGATTTGGTGCTAGGTCTTTCCCTTTAGGGTTTACCCCAACAATGTTTTCATTAGTTTCGCTCACTCTCGAAATCAAGCATTTTACAGCAGGTTGGAGCAGCCTGTATCTCAGCACAGGAATAAGGTAGGGAAGAATTCTAAGGATCCATTTGACTGCCTCCAGAAGTTAGATCAGATGGCAAATTGGATTTGGTGCTAGGTCTTTCCCTTTAGGTTTTACCCCAACAATGTTTTCATTAGTTTCGCTCACTCTCGAAATCAAGCATTTTACAGCAGGTTGGAGCAGCCTGTATCTCAGCACAGGAATAAGGTAGGGAAGAATTCTAAGGCTCATTTTGACTGCCTCCAGAAGTTAGATCAGATGGCAAATTGGATTTGGTGCTAGGTCTTTCCCTTTAGGTTTTACCCCAGCAATGTTTTCATTAGTTTCGCTCACTCTCGAAATCAAGCATTTTACAGCAGGTTGGAGCAGCCTGTATCTCAGCACAGGAATAAGGTAGGGAAGAATTCTAAGGCTCATTTTGACTGCCTCCAGAAGTTAGATCAGATGGCAAATTGGATTTGGTGCTAGGTCTTTCCCTTTAGGTTTTACCCCAACAATGTTTTCATTAGTTTCGCTCACTCTCGAAATCAAGCATTTTACAGCAGGTTGGAGCAGCCTGTATCTCAGCACAGGAATAAGGTAGGGAAGAATTCTAAGGCTCATTTTGACACTGCCTCCAGAAGTTAGATCAGATGGCAAATTGGATTTGGTGCTAGGTCTTTCCCTTTAGGTTTTACCCCAACAATGTTTTCATTAGTTTCGCTCACTCTCGAAATCAAGCATTTTACAGCAGGTTGGAGCAGCCTGTATCTCAGCACAGGAATAAGGTAGGGAAGAATTCTAAGGCTCATTTTGACTGCCTCCAGAAGTTAGATCAGATGGCAAATTGGATTTGGTGCTAGGTCTTTCCCTTTAGGTTTTACCCCAACAATGTTTTCATTAGTTTCGCTCACTCTCGAAATCAAGCATTTTACAGCAGGTTGGAGCAGCCTGTATCTCAGCACAGGAATAAGGTAGGGAAGAATTCTAAGGCTCATTTTGACTGCCTCCAGAAGTTAGATCAGATGGCAAATTGGATTTGGTGCTAGGTCTTTCCCTTTAGGTTTTACCCCAACAATGTTTTCATTAGTTTCGCTCACTCTCGAAATCAAGCATTTTACAGCAGGTTGGAGCAGCCTGTATCTCAGCACAGGAATAAGGTAGGGAAGAATTCTAAGGCTCATTTTGACTGCCTCCAGAAGTTAGATCAGATGGCAAATTGGATTTGGTGCTAGGTCTTTCCCTTTAGGTTTTACCCCAACAATGTTTTCATTAGTTTCGCTCACTCTCGAAATCAAGCATTTTACAGCAGGTTGGAGCAGCCTGTATCTCAGCACAGGAATAAGGTAGGGAAGAATTCTAAGGCTCATTTTGACTGCCTCCAGAAGTTAGATCAGATGGCAAATTGGATTTGGTGCTAGGTCTTTCCCTTTAGGTTTTACCCCAACAATGTTTTCATTAGTTTCGCTCACTCTCGAAATCAAGCATTTTACAGCAGGTTGGAGCAGCCTGTATCTCAGCACAGGAATAAGGTAGGGAAGAATTCTAAGGCTCATTTTGACTGCCTCCAGAAGTTAGATCAGATGGCAAATTGGATTTGGTGCTAGGTCTTTCCCTTTAGGTTTTACCCCAACAATGTTTTCATTAGTTTCGCTCACTCTCGAAATCAAGCATTTTACAGCAGGTTGGAGCAGCCTGTATCTCAGCACAGGAATAAGGTAGGGAAGAATTCTAAGGCTCATTTTGACTGCCTCCAGAAGTTAGATCAGATGGCAAATTGGATTTGGTGCTAGGTCTTTCCCTTTAGGTTTTACCCCAACAATGTTTTCATTAGTTTCGCTCACTCTCGAAATCAAGCATTTTACAGCAGGTTGGAGCAGCCTGTATCTCAGCACAGGAATAAGGTAGGGAAGAATTCTAAGGCTCATTTTGACTGCCTCCAGAAGTTAGATCAGATGGCAAATTGGATTTGGTGCTAGGTCTTTCCCTTTAGGTTTTACCCCAACAATGTTTTCATTAGTTTCGCTCACTCTCGAAATCAAGCATTTTACAGCAGGTTGGAGCAGCCTGTATCTCAGCACAGGAATAAGGTAGGGAAGAATTCTAAGGCTCATTTTGACTGCCTCCAGAAGTTAGATCAGATGGCAAATTGGATTTGGTGCTAGGTCTTTCCCTTTAGGTTTTACCCCAACAATGTTTTCATTAGTTTCGCTCACTCTCGAAATCAAGCATTTTACAGCAGGTTGGAGCAGCCTGTATCTCAGCACAGGAATAAGGTAGGGAAGAATTCTAAGGCTCATTTTGACTGCCTCCAGAAGTTAGATCAGATGGCAAATTGGATTTGGTGCTAGGTCTTTCCCTTTAGGTTTTACCCCAACAATGTTTTCATTAGTTTCGCTCACTCTCGAAATCAAGCATTTTACAGCAGGTTGGAGCAGCCTGTATCTCAGCACAGGAATAAGGTAGGGAAGAATTCTAAGGCTCATTTTGACTGCCTCCAGAAGTTAGATCAGATGGCAAATTGGATTTGGTGCTAGGTCTTTCCCTTTAGGTTTTACCCCAACAATGTTTTCATTAGTTTCGCTCACTCTCGAAATCAAGCATTTTACAGCAGGTTGGAGCAGCCTGTATCTCAGCACAGGAATAAGGTAGGGAAGAATTCTAAGGCTCATTTTGACTGCCTCCAGAAGTTAGATCAGATGGCAAATTGGATTTGGTGCTAGGTCTTTCCCTTTAGGTTTTACCCCAACAATGTTTTCATTAGTTTCGCTCACTCTCGAAATCAAGCATTTTACAGCAGGTTGGAGCAGCCTGTATCTCAGCACAGGAATAAGGTAGGGAAGAATTCTAAGGCTCATTTTGACTGCCTCCAGAAGTTAGATCAGATGGCAAATTGGATTTGGTGCTAGGTCTTTCCCTTTAGGTTTTACCCCAACAATGTTTTCATTAGTTTCGCTCACTCTCGAAATCAAGCATTTTACAGCAGGTTGGAGCAGCCTGTATCTCAGCACAGGAATAAGGTAGGGAAGAATTCTAAGGCTCATTTTGACTGCCTCCAGAAGTTAGATCAGATGGCAAATTGGATTTGGTGCTAGGTCTTTCCCTTTAGGTTTTACCCCAACAATGTTTTCATTAGTTTCGCTCACTCTCGAAATCAAGCATTTTACAGCAGGTTGGAGCAGCCTGTATCTCAGCACAGGAATAAGGTAGGGAAGAATTCTAAGGCTCATTTTGACTGCCTCCAGAAGTTAGATCAGATGGCAAATTGGATTTGGTGCTAGGTCTTTCCCTTTAGGTTTTACCCCAACAATGTTTTCATTAGTTTCGCTCACTCTCGAAATCAAGCATTTTACAGCAGGTTGGAGCAGCCTGTATCTCAGCACAGGAATAAGGTAGGGAAGAATTCTAAGGCTCATTTTGACTGCCTCCAGAAGTTAGATCAGATGGCAAATTGGATTTGGTGCTAGGTCTTTCCCTTTAGGTTTTACCCCAACAATGTTTTCATTAGTTTCGCTCACTCTCGAAATCAAGCATTTTACAGCAGGTTGGAGCAGCCTGTATCTCAGCACAGGAATAAGGTAGGGAAGAATTCTAAGGCTCATTTTGACTGCCTCCAGAAGTTAGATCAGATGGCAAATTGGATTTGGTGCTAGGTCTTTCCCTTTAGGTTTTACCCCAACAATGTTTTCATTAGTTTCGCTCACTCTCGAAATCAAGCATTTTACAGCAGGTTGGAGCAGCCTGTATCTCAGCACAGGAATAAGGTAGGGAAGAATTCTAAGGCTCATTTTGACTGCCTCCAGAAGTTAGATCAGATGGCAAATTGGATTTGGTGCTAGGTCTTTCCCTTTAGGTTTTACCCCAACAATGTTTTCATTAGTTTCGCTCACTCTCGAAATCAAGCATTTTACAGCAGGTTGGAGCAGCCTGTATCTCAGCACAGGAATAAGGTAGGGAAGAATTCTAAGGCTCATTTTGACTGCCTCCAGAAGTTAGATCAGATGGCAAATTGGATTTGGTGCTAGGTCTTTCCCTTTAGGTTTTACCCCAACAATGTTTTCATTAGTTTCGCTCACTCTCGAAATCAAGCATTTTACAGCAGGTTGGAGCAGCCTGTATCTCAGCACAGGAATAAGGTAGGGAAGAATTCTAAGGCTCATTTTGACTGCCTCCAGAAGTTAGATCAGATGGCAAATTGGATTTGGTGCTAGGTCTTTCCCTTTAGGTTTTACCCCAACAATGTTTTCATTAGTTTCGCTCACTCTCGAAATCAAGCATTTTACAGCAGGTTGGAGCAGCCTGTATCTCAGCACAGGAATAAGGTAGGGAAGAATTCTAAGGCTCATTTTGACTGCCTCCAGAAGTTAGATCAGATGGCAAATTGGATTTGGTGCTAGGTCTTTCCCTTTAGGTTTTACCCCAACAATGTTTTCATTAGTTTCGCTCACTCTCGAAATCAAGCATTTTACAGCAGGTTGGAGCAGCCTGTATCTCAGCACAGGAATAAGGTAGGGAAGAATTCTAAGGCTCATTTTGACTGCCTCCAGAAGTTAGATCAGATGGCAAATTGGATTTGGTGCTAGGTCTTTCCCTTTAGGTTTTACCCCAACAATGTTTTCATTAGTTTCGCTCACTCTCGAAATCAAGCATTTTACAGCAGGTTGGAGCAGCCTGTATCTCAGCACAGGAATAAGGTAGGGAAGAATTCTAAGGCTCATTTTGACTGCCTCCAGAAGTTAGATCAGATGGCAAATTGGATTTGGTGCTAGGTCTTTCCCTTTAGGTTTTACCCCAACAATGTTTTCATTAGTTTCGCTCACTCTCGAAATCAAGCATTTTACAGCAGGTTGGAGCAGCCTGTATCTCAGCACAGGAATAAGGTAGGGAAGAATTCTAAGGCTCATTTTGACTGCCTCCAGAAGTTAGATCAGATGGCAAATTGGATTTGGTGCTAGGTCTTTCCCTTTAGGTTTTACCCCAACAATGTTTTCATTAGTTTCGCTCACTCTCGAAATCAAGCATTTTACAGCAGGTTGGAGCAGCCTGTATCTCAGCACAGGAATAAGGTAGGGAAGAATTCTAAGGCTCATTTTGACTGCCTCCAGAAGTTAGATCAGATGGCAAATTGGATTTGGTGCTAGGTCTTTCCCTTTAGGTTTTACCCCAACAATGTTTTCATTAGTTTCGCTCACTCTCGAAATCAAGCATTTTACAGCAGGTTGGAGCAGCCTGTATCTCAGCACAGGAATAAGGTAGGGAAGAATTCTAAGGCTCATTTTGACTGCCTCCAGAAGTTAGATCAGATGGCAAATTGGATTTGGTGCTAGGTCTTTCCCTTTAGGTTTTACCCCAACAATGTTTTCATTAGTTTCGCTCACTCTCGAAATCAAGCATTTTACAGCAGGTTGGAGCAGCCTGTATCTCAGCACAGGAATAAGGTAGGGAAGAATTCTAAGGCTCATTTTGACTGCCTCCAGAAGTTAGATCAGATGGCAAATTGGATTTGGTGCTAGGTCTTTCCCTTTAGGTTTTACCCCAACAATGTTTTCATTAGTTTCGCTCACTCTCGAAATCAAGCATTTTACAGCAGGTTGGAGCAGCCTGTATCTCAGCACAGGAATAAGGTAGGGAAGAATTCTAAGGCTCATTTTGACTGCCTCCAGAAGTTAGATCAGATGGCAAATTGGATTTGGTGCTAGGTCTTTCCCTTTAGGTTTTACCCCAACAATGTTTTCATTAGTTTCGCTCACTCTCGAAATCAAGCATTTTACAGCAGGTTGGAGCAGCCTGTATCTCAGCACAGGAATAAGGTAGGGAAGAATTCTAAGGCTCATTTTGACTGCCTCCAGAAGTTAGATCAGATGGCAAATTGGATTTGGTGCTAGGTCTTTCCCTTTAGGTTTTACCCCAACAATGTTTTCATTAGTTTCGCTCACTCTCGAAATCAAGCATTTTACAGCAGGTTGGAGCAGCCTGTATCTCAGCACAGGAATAAGGTAGGGAAGAATTCTAAGGCTCATTTTGACTGCCTCCAGAAGTTAGATCAGATGGCAAATTGGATTTGGTGCTAGGTCTTTCCCTTTAGGTTTTACCCCAACAATGTTTTCATTAGTTTCGCTCACTCTCGAAATCAAGCATTTTACAGCAGGTTGGAGCAGCCTGTATCTCAGCACAGGAATAAGGTAGGGAAGAATTCTAAGGCTCATTTTGACTGCCTCCAGAAGTTAGATCAGATGGCAAATTGGATTTGGTGCTAGGTCTTTCCCTTTAGGTTTTACCCCAACAATGTTTTCATTAGTTTCGCTCACTCTCGAAATCAAGCATTTTACAGCAGGTTGGAGCAGCCTGTATCTCAGCACAGGAATAAGGTAGGGAAGAATTCTAAGGCTCATTTTGACTGCCTCCAGAAGTTAGATCAGATGGCAAATTGGATTTGGTGCTAGGTCTTTCCCTTTAGGTTTTACCCCAACAATGTTTTCATTAGTTTCGCTCACTCTCGAAATCAAGCATTTTACAGCAGGTTGGAGCAGCCTGTATCTCAGCACAGGAATAAGGTAGGGAAGAATTCTAAGGCTCATTTTGACTGCCTCCAGAAGTTAGATCAGATGGCAAATTGGATTTGGTGCTAGGTCTTTCCCTTTAGGTTTTACCCCAACAATGTTTTCATTAGTTTCGCTCACTCTCGAAATCAAGCATTTTACAGCAGGTTGGAGCAGCCTGTATCTCAGCACAGGAATAAGGTAGGGAAGAATTCTAAGGCTCATTTTGACTGCCTCCAGAAGTTAGATCAGATGGCAAATTGGATTTGGTGCTAGGTCTTTCCCTTTAGGTTTTACCCCAACAATGTTTTCATTAGTTTCGCTCACTCTCGAAATCAAGCATTTTACAGCAGGTTGGAGCAGCCTGTATCTCAGCACAGGAATAAGGTAGGGAAGAATTCTAAGGCTCATTTTGACTGCCTCCAGAAGTTAGATCAGATGGCAAATTGGATTTGGTGCTAGGTCTTTCCCTTTAGGTTTTACCCCAACAATGTTTTCATTAGTTTCGCTCACTCTCGAAATCAAGCATTTTACAGCAGGTTGGAGCAGCCTGTATCTCAGCACAGGAATAAGGTAGGGAAGAATTCTAAGGCTCATTTTGACTGCCTCCAGAAGTTAGATCAGATGGCAAATTGGATTTGGTGCTAGGTCTTTCCCTTTAGGTTTTACCCCAACAATGTTTTCATTAGTTTCGCTCACTCTCGAAATCAAGCATTTTACAGCAGGTTGGAGCAGCCTGTATCTCAGCACAGGAATAAGGTAGGGAAGAATTCTAAGGCTCATTTTGACTGCCTCCAGAAGTTAGATCAGATGGCAAATTGGATTTGGTGCTAGGTCTTTCCCTTTAGGTTTTACCCCAACAATGTTTTCATTAGTTTCGCTCACTCTCGAAATCAAGCATTTTACAGCAGGTTGGAGCAGCCTGTATCTCAGCACAGGAATAAGGTAGGGAAGAATTCTAAGGCTCATTTTGACTGCCTCCAGAAGTTAGATCAGATGGCAAATTGGATTTGGTGCTAGGTCTTTCCCTTTAGGTTTTACCCCAACAATGTTTTCATTAGTTTCGCTCACTCTCGAAATCAAGCATTTTACAGCAGGTTGGAGCAGCCTGTATCTCAGCACAGGAATAAGGTAGGGAAGAATTCTAAGGCTCATTTTGACTGCCTCCAGAAGTTAGATCAGATGGCAAATTGGATTTGGTGCTAGGTCTTTCCCTTTAGGTTTTACCCCAACAATGTTTTCATTAGTTTCGCTCACTCTCGAAATCAAGCATTTTACAGCAGGTTGGAGCAGCCTGTATCTCAGCACAGGAATAAGGTAGGGAAGAATTCTAAGGCTCATTTTGACTGCCTCCAGAAGTTAGATCAGATGGCAAATTGGATTTGGTGCTAGGTCTTTCCCTTTAGGTTTTACCCCAACAATGTTTTCATTAGTTTCGCTCACTCTCGAAATCAAGCATTTTACAGCAGGTTGGAGCAGCCTGTATCTCAGCACAGGAATAAGGTAGGGAAGAATTCTAAGGCTCATTTTGACTGCCTCCAGAAGTTAGATCAGATGGCAAATTGGATTTGGTGCTAGGTCTTTCCCTTTAGGTTTTACCCCAACAATGTTTTCATTAGTTTCGCTCACTCTCGAAATCAAGCATTTTACAGCAGGTTGGAGCAGCCTGTATCTCAGCACAGGAATAAGGTAGGGAAGAATTCTAAGGCTCATTTTGACTGCCTCCAGAAGTTAGATCAGATGGCAAATTGGATTTGGTGCTAGGTCTTTCCCTTTAGGTTTTACCCCAACAATGTTTTCATTAGTTTCGCTCACTCTCGAAATCAAGCATTTTACAGCAGGTTGGAGCAGCCTGTATCTCAGCACAGGAATAAGGTAGGGAAGAATTCTAAGGCTCATTTTGACTGCCTCCAGAAGTTAGATCAGATGGCAAATTGGATTTGGTGCTAGGTCTTTCCCTTTAGGTTTTACCCCAACAATGTTTTCATTAGTTTCGCTCACTCTCGAAATCAAGCATTTTACAGCAGGTTGGAGCAGCCTGTATCTCAGCACAGGAATAAGGTAGGGAAGAATTCTAAGGCTCATTTTGACTGCCTCCAGAAGTTAGATCAGATGGCAAATTGGATTTGGTGCTAGGTCTTTCCCTTTAGGTTTTACCCCAACAATGTTTTCATTAGTTTCGCTCACTCTCGAAATCAAGCATTTTACAGCAGGTTGGAGCAGCCTGTATCTCAGCACAGGAATAAGGTAGGGAAGAATTCTAAGGCTCATTTTGACTGCCTCCAGAAGTTAGATCAGATGGCAAATTGGATTTGGTGCTAGGTCTTTCCCTTTAGGTTTTACCCCAACAATGTTTTCATTAGTTTCGCTCACTCTCGAAATCAAGCATTTTACAGCAGGTTGGAGCAGCCTGTATCTCAGCACAGGAATAAGGTAGGGAAGAATTCTAAGGCTCATTTTGACTGCCTCCAGAAGTTAGATCAGATGGCAAATTGGATTTGGTGCTAGGTCTTTCCCTTTAGGTTTTACCCCAACAATGTTTTCATTAGTTTCGCTCACTCTCGAAATCAAGCATTTTACAGCAGGTTGGAGCAGCCTGTATCTCAGCACAGGAATAAGGTAGGGAAGAATTCTAAGGCTCATTTTGACTGCCTCCAGAAGTTAGATCAGATGGCAAATTGGATTTGGTGCTAGGTCTTTCCCTTTAGGTTTTACCCCAACAATGTTTTCATTAGTTTCGCTCACTCTCGAAATCAAGCATTTTACAGCAGGTTGGAGCAGCCTGTATCTCAGCACAGGAATAAGGTAGGGAAGAATTCTAAGGCTCATTTTGACTGCCTCCAGAAGTTAGATCAGATGGCAAATTGGATTTGGTGCTAGGTCTTTCCCTTTAGGTTTTACCCCAACAATGTTTTCATTAGTTTCGCTCACTCTCGAAATCAAGCATTTTACAGCAGGTTGGAGCAGCCTGTATCTCAGCACAGGAATAAGGTAGGGAAGAATTCTAAGGCTCATTTTGACTGCCTCCAGAAGTTAGATCAGATGGCAAATTGGATTTGGTGCTAGGTCTTTCCCTTTAGGTTTTACCCCAACAATGTTTTCATTAGTTTCGCTCACTCTCGAAATCAAGCATTTTACAGCAGGTTGGAGCAGCCTGTATCTCAGCACAGGAATAAGGTAGGGAAGAATTCTAAGGCTCATTTTGACTGCCTCCAGAAGTTAGATCAGATGGCAAATTGGATTTGGTGCTAGGTCTTTCCCTTTAGGTTTTACCCCAACAATGTTTTCATTAGTTTCGCTCACTCTCGAAATCAAGCATTTTACAGCAGGTTGGAGCAGCCTGTATCTCAGCACAGGAATAAGGTAGGGAAGAATTCTAAGGCTCATTTTGACTGCCTCCAGAAGTTAGATCAGATGGCAAATTGGATTTGGTGCTAGGTCTTTCCCTTTAGGTTTTACCCCAACAATGTTTTCATTAGTTTCGCTCACTCTCGAAATCAAGCATTTTACAGCAGGTTGGAGCAGCCTGTATCTCAGCACAGGAATAAGGTAGGGAAGAATTCTAAGGCTCATTTTGACTGCCTCCAGAAGTTAGATCATATGGCAAATTGGATTTGGTGCTAGGTCTTTCCCTTTAGGTTTTACCCCAACAATGTTTTCATTAGTTTCGCTCACTCTCGAAATCAAGCATTTTACAGCAGGTTGGAGCAGCCTGTATCTCAGCACAGGAATAAGGTAGGGAAGAATTCTAAGGCTCATTTTGACTGCCTCCAGAAGTTAGATCAGATGGCAAATTGGATTTGGTGCTAGGTCTTTCCCTTTAGGTTTTACCCCAACAATGTTTTCATTAGTTTCGCTCACTCTCGAAATCAAGCATTTTACAGCAGGTTGGAGCAGCCTGTATCTCAGCACAGGAATAAGGTAGGGAAGAATTCTAAGGCTCATTTTGACTGCCTCCAGAAGTTAGATCAGATGGCAAATTGGATTTGGTGCTAGGTCTTTCCCTTTAGGTTTTACCCCAACAATGTTTTCATTAGTTTCGCTCACTCTCGAAATCAAGCATTTTACAGCAGGTTGGAGCAGCCTGTATCTCAGCACAGGAATAAGGTAGGGAAGAATTCTAAGGCTCATTTTGACTGCCTCCAGAAGTTAGATCAGATGGCAAATTGGATTTGGTGCTAGGTCTTTCCCTTTAGGTTTTACCCCAACAATGTTTTCATTAGTTTCGCTCACTCTCGAAATCAAGCATTTTACAGCAGGTTGGAGCAGCCTGTATCTCAGCACAGGAATAAGGTAGGGAAGAATTCTAAGGCTCATTTTGACTGCCTCCAGAAGTTAGATCAGATGGCAAATTGGATTTGGTGCTAGGTCTTTCCCTTTAGGTTTTACCCCAACAATGTTTTCATTAGTTTCGCTCACTCTCGAAATCAAGCATTTTACAGCAGGTTGGAGCAGCCTGTATCTCAGCACAGGAATAAGGTAGGGAAGAATTCTAAGGCTCATTTTGACTGCCTCCAGAAGTTAGATCAGATGGCAAATTGGATTTGGTGCTAGGTCTTTCCCTTTAGGTTTTACCCCAACAATGTTTTCATTAGTTTCGCTCACTCTCGAAATCAAGCATTTTACAGCAGGTTGGAGCAGCCTGTATCTCAGCACAGGAATAAGGTAGGGAAGAATTCTAAGGCTCATTTTGACTGCCTCCAGAAGTTAGATCAGATGGCAAATTGGATTTGGTGCTAGGTCTTTCCCTTTAGGTTTTACCCCAACAATGTTTTCATTAGTTTCGCTCACTCTCGAAATCAAGCATTTTACAGCAGGTTGGAGCAGCCTGTATCTCAGCACAGGAATAAGGTAGGGAAGAATTCTAAGGCTCATTTTGACTGCCTCCAGAAGTTAGATCAGATGGCAAATTGGATTTGGTGCTAGGTCTTTCCCTTTAGGTTTTACCCCAACAATGTTTTCATTAGTTTCGCTCACTCTCGAAATCAAGCATTTTACAGCAGGTTGGAGCAGCCTGTATCTCAGCACAGGAATAAGGTAGGGAAGAATTCTAAGGCTCATTTTGACTGCCTCCAGAAGTTAGATCAGATGGCAAATTGGATTTGGTGCTAGGTCTTTCCCTTTAGGTTTTACCCCAACAATGTTTTCATTAGTTTCGCTCACTCTCGAAATCAAGCATTTTACAGCAGGTTGGAGCAGCCTGTATCTCAGCACAGGAATAAGGTAGGGAAGAATTCTAAGGCTCATTTTGACTGCCTCCAGAAGTTAGATCAGATGGCAAATTGGATTTGGTGCTAGGTCTTTCCCTTTAGGTTTTACCCCAACAATGTTTTCATTAGTTTCGCTCACTCTCGAAATCAAGCATTTTACAGCAGGTTGGAGCAGCCTGTATCTCAGCACAGGAATAAGGTAGGGAAGAATTCTAAGGCTCATTTTGACTGCCTCCAGAAGTTAGATCAGATGGCAAATTGGATTTGGTGCTAGGTCTTTCCCTTTAGGTTTTACCCCAACAATGTTTTCATTAGTTTCGCTCACTCTCGAAATCAAGCATTTTACAGCAGGTTGGAGCAGCCTGTATCTCAGCACAGGAATAAGGTAGGGAAGAATTCTAAGGCTCATTTTGACTGCCTCCAGAAGTTAGATCAGATGGCAAATTGGATTTGGTGCTAGGTCTTTCCCTTTAGGTTTTACCCCAACAATGTTTTCATTAGTTTCGCTCACTCTCGAAATCAAGCATTTTACAGCAGGTTGGAGCAGCCTGTATCTCAGCACAGGAATAAGGTAGGGAAGAATTCTAAGGCTCATTTTGACTGCCTCCAGAAGTTAGATCAGATGGCAAATTGGATTTGGTGCTAGGTCTTTCCCTTTAGGTTTTACCCCAACAATGTTTTCATTAGTTTCGCTCACTCTCGAAATCAAGCATTTTACAGCAGGTTGGAGCAGCCTGTATCTCAGCACAGGAATAAGGTAGGGAAGAATTCTAAGGCTCATTTTGACTGCCTCCAGAAGTTAGATCAGATGGCAAATTGGATTTGGTGCTAGGTCTTTCCCTTTAGGTTTTACCCCAACAATGTTTTCATTAGTTTCGCTCACTCTCGAAATCAAGCATTTTACAGCAGGTTGGAGCAGCCTGTATCTCAGCACAGGAATAAGGTAGGGAAGAATTCTAAGGCTCATTTTGACTGCCTCCAGAAGTTAGATCAGATGGCAAATTGGATTTGGTGCTAGGTCTTTCCCTTTAGGTTTTACCCCAACAATGTTTTCATTAGTTTCGCTCACTCTCGAAATCAAGCATTTTACAGCAGGTTGGAGCAGCCTGTATCTCAGCACAGGAATAAGGTAGGGAAGAATTCTAAGGCTCATTTTGACTGCCTCCAGAAGTTAGATCAGATGGCAAATTGGATTTGGTGCTAGGTCTTTCCCTTTAGGTTTTACCCCAACAATGTTTTCATTAGTTTCGCTCACTCTCGAAATCAAGCATTTTACAGCAGGTTGGAGCAGCCTGTATCTCAGCACAGGAATAAGGTAGGGAAGAATTCTAAGGCTCATTTTGACTGCCTCCAGAAGTTAGATCAGATGGCAAATTGGATTTGGTGCTAGGTCTTTCCCTTTAGGTTTTACCCCAACAATGTTTTCATTAGTTTCGCTCACTCTCGAAATCAAGCATTTTACAGCAGGTTGGAGCAGCCTGTATCTCAGCACAGGAATAAGGTAGGGAAGAATTCTAAGGCTCATTTTGACTGCCTCCAGAAGTTAGATCAGATGGCAAATTGGATTTGGTGCTAGGTCTTTCCCTTTAGGTTTTACCCCAACAATGTTTTCATTAGTTTCGCTCACTCTCGAAATCAAGCATTTTACAGCAGGTTGGAGCAGCCTGTATCTCAGCACAGGAATAAGGTAGGGAAGAATTCTAAGGCTCATTTTGACTGCCTCCAGAAGTTAGATCAGATGGCAAATTGGATTTGGTGCTAGGTCTTTCCCTTTAGGTTTTACCCCAACAATGTTTTCATTAGTTTCGCTCACTCTCGAAATCAAGCATTTTACAGCAGGTTGGAGCAGCCTGTATCTCAGCACAGGAATAAGGTAGGGAAGAATTCTAAGGCTCATTTTGACTGCCTCCAGAAGTTAGATCAGATGGCAAATTGGATTTGGTGCTAGGTCTTTCCCTTTAGGTTTTACCCCAACAATGTTTTCATTAGTTTCGCTCACTCTCGAAATCAAGCATTTTACAGCAGGTTGGAGCAGCCTGTATCTCAGCACAGGAATAAGGTAGGGAAGAATTCTAAGGCTCATTTTGACTGCCTCCAGAAGTTAGATCAGATGGCAAATTGGATTTGGTGCTAGGTCTTTCCCTTTAGGTTTTACCCCAACAATGTTTTCATTAGTTTCGCTCACTCTCGAAATCAAGCATTTTACAGCAGGTTGGAGCAGCCTGTATCTCAGCACAGGAATAAGGTAGGGAAGAATTCTAAGGCTCATTTTGACTGCCTCCAGAAGTTAGATCAGATGGCAAATTGGATTTGGTGCTAGGTCTTTCCCTTTAGGTTTTACCCCAACAATGTTTTCATTAGTTTCGCTCACTCTCGAAATCAAGCATTTTACAGCAGGTTGGAGCAGCCTGTATCTCAGCACAGGAATAAGGTAGGGAAGAATTCTAAGGCTCATTTTGACTGCCTCCAGAAGTTAGATCAGATGGCAAATTGGATTTGGTGCTAGGTCTTTCCCTTTAGGTTTTACCCCAACAATGTTTTCATTAGTTTCGCTCACTCTCGAAATCAAGCATTTTACAGCAGGTTGGAGCAGCCTGTATCTCAGCACAGGAATAAGGTAGGGAAGAATTCTAAGGCTCATTTTGACTGCCTCCAGAAGTTAGATCAGATGGCAAATTGGATTTGGTGCTAGGTCTTTCCCTTTAGGTTTTACCCCAACAATGTTTTCATTAGTTTCGCTCACTCTCGAAATCAAGCATTTTACAGCAGGTTGGAGCAGCCTGTATCTCAGCACAGGAATAAGGTAGGGAAGAATTCTAAGGCTCATTTTGACTGCCTCCAGAAGTTAGATCAGATGGCAAATTGGATTTGGTGCTAGGTCTTTCCCTTTAGGTTTTACCCCAACAATGTTTTCATTAGTTTCGCTCACTCTCGAAATCAAGCATTTTACAGCAGGTTGGAGCAGCCTGTATCTCAGCACAGGAATAAGGTAGGGAAGAATTCTAAGGCTCATTTTGACTGCCTCCAGAAGTTAGATCAGATGGCAAATTGGATTTGGTGCTAGGTCTTTCCCTTTAGGTTTTACCCCAACAATGTTTTCATTAGTTTCGCTCACTCTCGAAATCAAGCATTTTACAGCAGGTTGGAGCAGCCTGTATCTCAGCACAGGAATAAGGTAGGGAAGAATTCTAAGGCTCATTTTGACTGCCTCCAGAAGTTAGATCAGATGGCAAATTGGATTTGGTGCTAGGTCTTTCCCTTTAGGTTTTACCCCAACAATGTTTTCATTAGTTTCGCTCACTCTCGAAATCAAGCATTTTACAGCAGGTTGGAGCAGCCTGTATCTCAGCACAGGAATAAGGTAGGGAAGAATTCTAAGGCTCATTTTGACTGCCTCCAGAAGTTAGATCAGATGGCAAATTGGATTTGGTGCTAGGTCTTTCCCTTTAGGTTTTACCCCAACAATGTTTTCATTAGTTTCGCTCACTCTCGAAATCAAGCATTTTACAGCAGGTTGGAGCAGCCTGTATCTCAGCACAGGAATAAGGTAGGGAAGAATTCTAAGGCTCATTTTGACTGCCTCCAGAAGTTAGATCAGATGGCAAATTGGATTTGGTGCTAGGTCTTTCCCTTTAGGTTTTACCCCAACAATGTTTTCATTAGTTTCGCTCACTCT
The DNA here is from genome assembly GCF_026170545.1 of Melanerpes formicivorus. Taxonomy (NCBI): domain Eukaryota; kingdom Metazoa; phylum Chordata; class Aves; order Piciformes; family Picidae; genus Melanerpes; species Melanerpes formicivorus. Next base: position 23,271 of record NW_027142843.1, read on the forward strand.
CGAAATCAAGCATTTTACAGCAGGTTGGAGCAGCCTGTATCTCAGCACAGGAATAAGGTAGGGAAGAATTCTAAGGCTCATTTTGACTGCCTCCAGAAGTTAGATCAGATGGCAAATTGGATTTGGTGCTAGGTCTTTCCCTTTAGGTTTTACCCCAACAATGTTTTCATTAGTTTCGCTCACTCTCGAAATCAAGCATTTTACAGCAGGTTGGAGCAGCCTGTATCTCAGCACAGGAATAAGGTAGGGAAGAATTCTAAGGCTCATTTTGACTGCCTCCAGAAGTTAGATCAGATGGCAAATTGGATTTGGTGCTAGGTCTTTCCCTTTAGGTTTTACCCCAACAATGTTTTCATTAGTTTCGCTCACTCTCGAAATCAAGCATTTTACAGCAGGTTGGAGCAGCCTGTATCTCAGCACAGGAATAAGGTAGGGAAGAATTCTAAGGATCATTTTGACTGCCTCCAGAAGTTAGATCAGATGGCAAATTGGATTTGGTGCTAGGTCTTTCCCTTTAGGTTTTACCCCAACAATGTCTTCATTAGTTTCGCTCACTCTCGAAATCAAGCATTTTACAGCAGGTTGGAGCAGCCTGTATCTCAGCACAGGAATAAGGTAGGGAAGAATTCTAAGGCTCATTTTGACTGCCTCCAGAAGTTAGATCAGATGGCAAATTGGATTTGGTGCTAGGTCTTTCCCTTTAGGTTTTACCCCAACAATGTTTTCATTAGTTTCGCTCACTCTCGAAATCAAGCATTTTACAGCAGGTTGGAGCAGCCTGTATCTCAGCACAGGAATAAGGTAGGGGAAGAATTCTAAGGATCATTTTGACTGCCTCCAGAAGTTAGATCAGATGGCAAATTGGATTTGGTGCTAGGTCTTTCCCTTTAGGTTTTACCCCAACAATGTTTTCATTAGTTTCGCTCACTCTCGAAATCAAGCATTTTACAGCAGGTTGGAGCAGCCTGTATCTCAGCACAGGAATAAGGTAGGGAAGAATTCTAAGGATCATTTTGACTGCCTCCAGAAGTTAGATCAGATGGCAAATTGGATTTGGTGCTAGGTCTTTCCCTTTAGGTTTTACCCCAACAATGTTTTCATTAGTTTCGCTCACTCTCGAAATCAAGCATTTTACAGCAGGTTGGAGCAGCCTGTATCTCAGCACAGGAATAGGTAGGGAAGAATTCTAAGGCTCATTTTGACTGCCTCCAGAAGTTAGATCAGATGGCAAATTGGATTTGGTGCTAGGTCTTTCCCTTTAGGTTTTACCCCAACAATGTCTTCATTAGTTTCGCTCACTCTCGAAATCAAGCATTTTACAGCAGGTTGGAGCAGCCTGTATCTCAGCACAGGAATAAGGTAGGGAAGAATTCTAAGGCTCATTTTGACTGCCTCCAGAAGTTAGATCAGATGGCAAATTGGATTTGGTGCTAGGTCTTTCCCTTTAGGTTTTACCCCAACAATGTTTTCATTAGTTTCGCTCACTCTCGAAATCAAGCATTTTACAGCAGGTTGGAGCAGCCTGTATCTCAGCACAGGAATAAGGTAGGGAAGAATTCTAAGGCTCATTTTGACTGCCTCCAGAAGTTAGATCAGATGGCAAATTGGATTTGGTGCTAGGTCTTTCCCTTTAGGTTTTACCCCAACAATGTTTTCATTAGTTTCGCTCACTCTCGAAATCAAGCATTTTACAGCAGGTTGGAGCAGCCTGTATCTCAGCACAGGAATAAGGTAGGGAAGAATTCTAAGGCTCATTTTGACTGCCTCCAGAAGTTAGATCAGATGGCAAATTGGATTTGGTGCTAGGTCCTTTCCCTTTAGGTTTTACCCCAACAATGTTTTCATTAGTTTCGCTCACTCTCGAAATCAAGCATTTTACAGCAGGTTGGAGCAGCCTGTATCTCAGCACAGGAATAAGGTAGGGAAGAATTCTAAGGCTCATTTTGACTGCCTCCAGAAGTTAGATCAGATGGCAAATTGGATTTGGTGCTAGGTCTTTCCCTTTAGGTTTTACCCCAACAATGTTTTCATTAGTTTCGCTCACTCTCGAAATCAAGCATTTTACAGCAGGTTGGAGCAGCCTGTATCTCAGCACAGGAATAAGGTAGGGAAGAATTCTAAGGCTCATTTTGACTGCCTCCAGAAGTTAGATCAGATGGCAAATTGGATTTGGTGCTAGGTCTTTCCCTTTAGGTTTTACCCCAACAATGTTTTCATTAGTTTCGCTCACTCTCGAAATCAAGCATTTTACAGCAGGTTGGAGCAGCCTGTATCTCAGCACAGGAATAAGGTAGGGAAGAATTCTAAGGCTCATTTTGACTGCCTCCAGAAGTTAGATCAGATGGCAAATTGGATTTGGTGCTAGGTCTTTCCCTTTAGGTTTTACCCCAACAATGTTTTCATTAGTTTCGCTCACTCTCGAAATCAAGCATTTTACAGCAGGTTGGAGCAGCCTGTATCTCAGCACAGGAATAAGGTAGGGAAGAATTCTAAGGCTCATTTTGACTGCCTCCAGAAGTTAGATCAGATGGCAAATTGGATTTGGTGCTAGGTCTTTCCCTTTAGGTTTTACCCCAACAATGTTTTCATTAGTTTCGCTCACTCTCGAAATCAAGCATTTTACAGCAGGTTGGAGCAGCCTGTATCTCAGCACAGGAATAAGGTAGGGAAGAATTCTAAGGCTCATTTTGACTGCCTCCAGAAGTTAGATCAGATGGCAAATTGGATTTGGTGCTAGGTCTTTCCCTTTAGGTTTTACCCCAACAATGTTTTCATTAGTTTCGCTCACTCTCGAAATCAAGCATTTTACAGCAGGTTGGAGCAGCCTGTATCTCAGCACAGGAATAAGGTAGGGAAGAATTCTAAGGCTCATTTTGACTGCCTCCAGAAGTTAGATCAGATGGCAAATTGGATTTGGTGCTAGGTCTTTCCCTTTAGGTTTTACCCCAACAATGTTTTCATTAGTTTCGCTCACTCTCGAAATCAAGCATTTTACAGCAGGTTGGAGCAGCCTGTATCTCAGCACAGGAATAAGGTAGGGAAGAATTCTAAGGCTCATTTTGACTGCCTCCAGAAGTTAGATCAGATGGCAAATTGGATTTGGTGCTAGGTCTTTCCCTTTAGGTTTTACCCCAACAATGTTTTCATTAGTTTCGCTCACTCTCGAAATCAAGCATTTTACAGCAGGTTGGAGCAGCCTGTATCTCAGCACAGGAATAAGGTAGGGAAGAATTCTAAGGCTCATTTTGACTGCCTCCAGAAGTTAGATCAGATGGCAAATTGGATTTGGTGCTAGGTCTTTCCCTTTAGGTTTTACCCCAACAATGTTTTCATTAGTTTCGCTCACTCTCGAAATCAAGCATTTTACAGCAGGTTGGAGCAGCCTGTATCTCAGCACAGGAATAAGGTAGGGAAGAATTCTAAGGCTCATTTTGACTGCCTCCAGAAGTTAGATCAGATGGCAAATTGGATTTGGTGCTAGGTCTTTCCCTTTAGGTTTTACCCCAACAATGTTTTCATTAGTTTCGCTCACTCTCGAAATCAAGCATTTTACAGCAGGTTGGAGCAGCCTGTATCTCAGCACAGGAATAAGGTAGGGAAGAATTCTAAGGCTCATTTTGACTGCCTCCAGAAGTTAGATCAGATGGCAAATTGGATTTGGTGCTAGGTCTTTCCCTTTAGGTTTTACCCCAACAATGTTTTCATTAGTTTCGCTCACTCTCGAAATCAAGCATTTTACAGCAGGTTGGAGCAGCCTGTATCTCAGCACAGGAATAAGGTAGGGAAGAATTCTAAGGCTCATTTTGACTGCCTCCAGAAGTTAGATCAGATGGCAAATTGGATTTGGTGCTAGGTCTTTCCCTTTAGGTTTTACCCCAACAATGTTTTCATTAGTTTCGCTCACTCTCGAAATCAAGCATTTTACAGCAGGTTGGAGCAGCCTGTATCTCAGCACAGGAATAAGGTAGGGAAGAATTCTAAGGCTCATTTTGACTGCCTCCAGAAGTTAGATCAGATGGCAAATTGGATTTGGTGCTAGGTCTTTCCCTTTAGGTTTTACCCCAACAATGTTTTCATTAGTTTCGCTCACTCTCGAAATCAAGCATTTTACAGCAGGTTGGAGCAGCCTGTATCTCAGCACAGGAATAAGGTAGGGAAGAATTCTAAGGCTCATTTTGACTGCCTCCAGAAGTTAGATCAGATGGCAAATTGGATTTGGTGCTAGGTCTTTCCCTTTAGGTTTTACCCCAACAATGTTTTCATTAGTTTCGCTCACTCTCGAAATCAAGCATTTTACAGCAGGTTGGAGCAGCCTGTATCTCAGCACAGGAATAAGGTAGGGAAGAATTCTAAGGCTCATTTTGACTGCCTCCAGAAGTTAGATCAGATGGCAAATTGGATTTGGTGCTAGGTCTTTCCCTTTAGGTTTTACCCCAACAATGTTTTCATTAGTTTCGCTCACTCTCGAAATCAAGCATTTTACAGCAGGTTGGAGCAGCCAGTATCTCAGCACAGGAATAAGGTAGGGAAGAATTCTAAGGCTCATTTTGACTGCCTCCAGAAGTTAGATCAGATGGCAAATTGGATTTGGTGCTAGGTCTTTCCCTTTAGGTTTTACCCCAACAATGTTTTCATTAGTTTCGCTCACTCTCGAAATCAAGCATTTTACAGCAGGTTGGAGCAGCCTGTATCTCAGCACAGGAATAAGGTAGGGAAGAATTCTAAGGCTCATTTTGACTGCCTCCAGAAGTTAGATCAGATGGCAAATTGGATTTGGTGCTAGGTCTTTCCCTTTAGGTTTTACCCCAACAATGTTTTCATTAGTTTCGCTCACTCTCGAAATCAAGCATTTTACAGCAGGTTGGAGCAGCCTGTATCTCAGCACAGGAATAAGGTAGGGAAGAATTCTAAGGCTCATTTTGACTGCCTCCAGAAGTTAGATCAGATGGCAAATTGGATTTGGTGCTAGGTCTTTCCCTTTAGGTTTTACCCCAACAATGTTTTCATTAGTTTCGCTCACTCTCGAAATCAAGCATTTTACAGCAGGTTGGAGCAGCCTGTATCTCAGCACAGGAATAAGGTAGGGAAGAATTCTAAGGCTCATTTTGACTGCCTCCAGAAGTTAGATCAGATGGCAAATTGGATTTGGTGCTAGGTCTTTCCCTTTAGGTTTTACCCCAACAATGTTTTCATTAGTTTCGCTCACTCTCGAAATCAAGCATTTTACAGCAGGTTGGAGCAGCCTGTATCTCAGCACAGGAATAAGGTAGGGAAGAATTCTAAGGCTCATTTTGACTGCCTCCAGAAGTTAGATCAGATGGCAAATTGGATTTGGTGCTAGGTCTTTCCCTTTAGGTTTTACCCCAACAATGTTTTCATTAGTTTCGCTCACTCTCGAAATCAAGCATTTTACAGCAGGTTGGAGCAGCCTGTATCTCAGCACAGGAATAAGGTAGGGAAGAATTCTAAGGCTCATTTTGACTGCCTCCAGAAGTTAGATCAGATGGCAAATTGGATTTGGTGCTAGGTCTTTCCCTTTAGGTTTTACCCCAACAATGTTTTCATTAGTTTCGCTCACTCTCGAAATCAAGCATTTTACAGCAGGTTGGAGCAGCCTGTATCTCAGCACAGGAATAAGGTAGGGAAGAATTCTAAGGCTCATTTTGACTGCCTCCAGAAGTTAGATCAGATGGCAAATTGGATTTGGTGCTAGGTCTTTCCCTTTAGGTTTTACCCCAACAATGTTTTCATTAGTTTCGCTCACTCTCGAAATCAAGCATTTTACAGCAGGTTGGAGCAGCCTGTATCTCAGCACAGGAATAAGGTAGGGAAGAATTCTAAGGCTCATTTTGACTGCCTCCAGAAGTTAGATCAGATGGCAAATTGGATTTGGTGCTAGGTCTTTCCCTTTAGGTTTTACCCCAACAATGTTTTCATTAGTTTCGCTCACTCTCGAAATCAAGCATTTTACAGCAGGTTGGAGCAGCCTGTATCTCAGCACAGGAATAAGGTAGGGAAGAATTCTAAGGCTCATTTTGACTGCCTCCAGAAGTTAGATCAGATGGCAAATTGGATTTGGTGCTAGGTCTTTCCCTTTAGGTTTTACCCCAACAATGTTTTCATTAGTTTCGCTCACTCTCGAAATCAAGCATTTTACAGCAGGTTGGAGCAGCCTGTATCTCAGCACAGGAATAAGGTAGGGAAGAATTCTAAGGCTCATTTTGACTGCCTCCAGAAGTTAGATCAGATGGCAAATTGGATTTGGTGCTAGGTCTTTCCCTTTAGGTTTTACCCCAACAATGTTTTCATTAGTTTCGCTCACTCTCGAAATCAAGCATTTTACAGCAGGTTGGAGCAGCCTGTATCTCAGCACAGGAATAAGGTAGGGAAGAATTCTAAGGCTCATTTTGACTGCCTCCAGAAGTTAGATCAGATGGCAAATTGGATTTGGTGCTAGGTCTTTCCCTTTAGGTTTTACCCCAACAATGTTTTCATTAGTTTCGCTCACTCTCGAAATCAAGCATTTTACAGCAGGTTGGAGCAGCCTGTATCTCAGCACAGGAATAAGGTAGGGAAGAATTCTAAGGCTCATTTTGACTGCCTCCAGAAGTTAGATCAGATGGCAAATTGGATTTGGTGCTAGGTCTTTCCCTTTAGGTTTTACCCCAACAATGTTTTCATTAGTTTCGCTCACTCTCGAAATCAAGCATTTTACAGCAGGTTGGAGCAGCCTGTATCTCAGCACAGGAATAAGGTAGGGAAGAATTCTAAGGCTCATTTTGACTGCCTCCAGAAGTTAGATCAGATGGCAAATTGGATTTGGTGCTAGGTCTTTCCCTTTAGGTTTTACCCCAACAATGTTTTCATTAGTTTCGCTCACTCTCGAAATCAAGCATTTTACAGCAGGTTGGAGCAGCCTGTATCTCAGCACAGGAATAAGGTAGGGAAGAATTCTAAGGCTCATTTTGACTGCCTCCAGAAGTTAGATCAGATGGCAAATTGGATTTGGTGCTAGGTCTTTCCCTTTAGGTTTTACCCCAACAATGTTTTCATTAGTTTCGCTCACTCTCGAAATCAAGCATTTTACAGCAGGTTGGAGCAGCCTGTATCTCAGCACAGGAATAAGGTAGGGAAGAATTCTAAGGCTCATTTTGACTGCCTCCAGAAGTTAGATCAGATGGCAAATTGGATTTGGTGCTAGGTCTTTCCCTTTAGGTTTTACCCCAACAATGTTTTCATTAGTTTCGCTCACTCTCGAAATCAAGCATTTTACAGCAGGTTGGAGCAGCCTGTATCTCAGCACAGGAATAAGGTAGGGAAGAATTCTAAGGCTCATTTTGACTGCCTCCAGAAGTTAGATCAGATGGCAAATTGGATTTGGTGCTAGGTCTTTCCCTTTAGGTTTTACCCCAACAATGTTTTCATTAGTTTCGCTCACTCTCGAAATCAAGCATTTTACAGCAGGTTGGAGCAGCCTGTATCTCAGCACAGGAATAAGGTAGGGAAGAATTCTAAGGCTCATTTTGACTGCCTCCAGAAGTTAGATCAGATGGCAAATTGGATTTGGTGCTAGGTCTTTCCCTTTAGGTTTTACCCCAACAATGTTTTCATTAGTTTCGCTCACTCTCGAAATCAAGCATTTTACAGCAGGTTGGAGCAGCCTGTATCTCAGCACAGGAATAAGGTAGGGAAGAATTCTAAGGCTCATTTTGACTGCCTCCAGAAGTTAGATCAGATGGCAAATTGGATTTGGTGCTAGGTCTTTCCCTTTAGGTTTTACCCCAACAATGTTTTCATTAGTTTCGCTCACTCTCGAAATCAAGCATTTTACAGCAGGTTGGAGCAGCCTGTATCTCAGCACAGGAATAAGGTAGGGAAGAATTCTAAGGCTCATTTTGACTGCCTCCAGAAGTTAGATCAGATGGCAAATTGGATTTGGTGCTAGGTCTTTCCCTTTAGGTTTTACCCCAACAATGTTTTCATTAGTTTCGCTCACTCTCGAAATCAAGCATTTTACAGCAGGTTGGAGCAGCCTGTATCTCAGCACAGGAATAAGGTAGGGAAGAATTCTAAGGCTCATTTTGACTGCCTCCAGAAGTTAGATCAGATGGCAAATTGGATTTGGTGCTAGGTCTTTCCCTTTAGGTTTTACCCCAACAATGTTTTCATTAGTTTCGCTCACTCTCGAAATCAAGCATTTTACAGCAGGTTGGAGCAGCCTGTATCTCAGCACAGGAATAAGGTAGGGAAGAATTCTAAGGCTCATTTTGACTGCCTCCAGAAGTTAGATCAGATGGCAAATTGGATTTGGTGCTAGGTCTTTCCCTTTAGGTTTTACCCCAACAATGTTTTCATTAGTTTCGCTCACTCTCGAAATCAAGCATTTTACAGCAGGTTGGAGCAGCCTGTATCTCAGCACAGGAATAAGGTAGGGAAGAATTCTAAGGCTCATTTTGACTGCCTCCAGAAGTTAGATCAGATGGCAAATTGGATTTGGTGCTAGGTCTTTCCCTTTAGGTTTTACCCCAACAATGTTTTCATTAGTTTCGCTCACTCTCGAAATCAAGCATTTTACAGCAGGTTGGAGCAGCCTGTATCTCAGCACAGGAATAAGGTAGGGAAGAATTCTAAGGCTCATTTTGACTGCCTCCAGAAGTTAGATCAGATGGCAAATTGGATTTGGTGCTAGGTCTTTCCCTTTAGGTTTTACCCCAACAATGTTTTCATTAGTTTCGCTCACTCTCGAAATCAAGCATTTTACAGCAGGTTGGAGCAGCCTGTATCTCAGCACAGGAATAAGGTAGGGAAGAATTCTAAGGCTCATTTTGACTGCCTCCAGAAGTTAGATCAGATGGCAAATTGGATTTGGTGCTAGGTCTTTCCCTTTAGGTTTTACCCCAACAATGTTTTCATTAGTTTCGCTCACTCTCGAAATCAAGCATTTTACAGCAGGTTGGAGCAGCCTGTATCTCAGCACAGGAATAAGGTAGGGAAGAATTCTAAGGCTCATTTTGACTGCCTCCAGAAGTTAGATCAGATGGCAAATTGGATTTGGTGCTAGGTCTTTCCCTTTAGGTTTTACCCCAACAATGTTTTCATTAGTTTCGCTCACTCTCGAAATCAAGCATTTTACAGCAGGTTGGAGCAGCCTGTATCTCAGCACAGGAATAAGGTAGGGAAGAATTCTAAGGCTCATTTTGACTGCCTCCAGAAGTTAGATCAGATGGCAAATTGGATTTGGTGCTAGGTCTTTCCCTTTAGGTTTTACCCCAACAATGTTTTCATTAGTTTCGCTCACTCTCGAAATCAAGCATTTTACAGCAGGTTGGAGCAGCCTGTATCTCAGCACAGGAATAAGGTAGGGAAGAATTCTAAGGCTCATTTTGACTGCCTCCAGAAGTTAGATCAGATGGCAAATTGGATTTGGTGCTAGGTCTTTCCCTTTAGGTTTTACCCCAACAATGTTTTCATTAGTTTCGCTCACTCTCGAAATCAAGCATTTTACAGCAGGTTGGAGCAGCCTGTATCTCAGCACAGGAATAAGGTAGGGAAGAATTCTAAGGCTCATTTTGACTGCCTCCAGAAGTTAGATCAGATGGCAAATTGGATTTGGTGCTAGGTCTTTCCCTTTAGGTTTTACCCCAACAATGTTTTCATTAGTTTCGCTCACTCTCGAAATCAAGCATTTTACAGCAGGTTGGAGCAGCCTGTATCTCAGCACAGGAATAAGGTAGGGAAGAATTCTAAGGCTCATTTTGACTGCCTCCAGAAGTTAGATCAGATGGCAAATTGGATTTGGTGCTAGGTCTTTCCCTTTAGGTTTTACCCCAACAATGTTTTCATTAGTTTCGCTCACTCTCGAAATCAAGCATTTTACAGCAGGTTGGAGCAGCCTGTATCTCAGCACAGGAATAAGGTAGGGAAGAATTCTAAGGCTCATTTTGACTGCCTCCAGAAGTTAGATCAGATGGCAAATTGGATTTGGTGCTAGGTCTTTCCCTTTAGGTTTTACCCCAACAATGTTTTCATTAGTTTCGCTCACTCTCGAAATCAAGCATTTTACAGCAGGTTGGAGCAGCCTGTATCTCAGCACAGGAATAAGGTAGGGAAGAATTCTAAGGCTCATTTTGACTGCCTCCAGAAGTTAGATCAGATGGCAAATTGGATTTGGTGCTAGGTCTTTCCCTTTAGGTTTTACCCCAACAATGTTTTCATTAGTTTCGCTCACTCTCGAAATCAAGCATTTTACAGCAGGTTGGAGCAGCCTGTATCTCAGCACAGGAATAAGGTAGGGAAGAATTCTAAGGCTCATTTTGACTGCCTCCAGAAGTTAGATCAGATGGCAAATTGGATTTGGTGCTAGGTCTTTCCCTTTAGGTTTTACCCCAACAATGTTTTCATTAGTTTCGCTCACTCTCGAAATCAAGCATTTTACAGCAGGTTGGAGCAGCCTGTATCTCAGCACAGGAATAAGGTAGGGAAGAATTCTAAGGCTCATTTTGACTGCCTCCAGAAGTTAGATCAGATGGCAAATTGGATTTGGTGCTAGGTCTTTCCCTTTAGGTTTTACCCCAACAATGTTTTCATTAGTTTCGCTCACTCTCGAAATCAAGCATTTTACAGCAGGTTGGAGCAGCCTGTATCTCAGCACAGGAATAAGGTAGGGAAGAATTCTAAGGCTCATTTTGACTGCCTCCAGAAGTTAGATCAGATGGCAAATTGGATTTGGTGCTAGGTCTTTCCCTTTAGGTTTTACCCCAACAATGTTTTCATTAGTTTCGCTCACTCTCGAAATCAAGCATTTTACAGCAGGTTGGAGCAGCCTGTATCTCAGCACAGGAATAAGGTAGGGAAGAATTCTAAGGCTCATTTTGACTGCCTCCAGAAGTTAGATCAGATGGCAAATTGGATTTGGTGCTAGGTCTTTCCCTTTAGGTTTTACCCCAACAATGTTTTCATTAGTTTCGCTCACTCTCGAAATCAAGCATTTTACAGCAGGTTGGAGCAGCCTGTATCTCAGCACAGGAATAAGGTAGGGAAGAATTCTAAGGCTCATTTTGACTGCCTCCAGAAGTTAGATCAGATGGCAAATTGGATTTGGTGCTAGGTCTTTCCCTTTAGGTTTTACCCCAACAATGTTTTCATTAGTTTCGCTCACTCTCGAAATCAAGCATTTTACAGCAGGTTGGAGCAGCCTGTATCTCAGCACAGGAATAAGGTAGGGAAGAATTCTAAGGCTCATTTTGACTGCCTCCAGAAGTTAGATCAGATGGCAAATTGGATTTGGTGCTAGGTCTTTCCCTTTAGGTTTTACCCCAACAATGTTTTCATTAGTTTCGCTCACTCTCGAAATCAAGCATTTTACAGCAGGTTGGAGCAGCCTGTATCTCAGCACAGGAATAAGGTAGGGAAGAATTCTAAGGCTCATTTTGACTGCCTCCAGAAGTTAGATCAGATGGCAAATTGGATTTGGTGCTAGGTCTTTCCCTTTAGGTTTTACCCCAACAATGTTTTCATTAGTTTCGCTCACTCTCGAAATCAAGCATTTTACAGCAGGTTGGAGCAGCCTGTATCTCAGCACAGGAATAAGGTAGGGAAGAATTCTAAGGCTCATTTTGACTGCCTCCAGAAGTTAGATCAGATGGCAAATTGGATTTGGTGCTAGGTCTTTCCCTTTAGGTTTTACCCCAACAATGTTTTCATTAGTTTCGCTCACTCTCGAAATCAAGCATTTTACAGCAGGTTGGAGCAGCCTGTATCTCAGCACAGGAATAAGGTAGGGAAGAATTCTAAGGCTCATTTTGACTGCCTCCAGAAGTTAGATCAGATGGCAAATTGGATTTGGTGCTAGGTCTTTCCCTTTAGGTTTTACCCCAACAATGTTTTCATTAGTTTCGCTCACTCTCGAAATCAAGCATTTTACAGCAGGTTGGAGCAGCCTGTATCTCAGCACAGGAATAAGGTAGGGAAGAATTCTAAGGCTCATTTTGACTGCCTCCAGAAGTTAGATCAGATGGCAAATTGGATTTGGTGCTAGGTCTTTCCCTTTAGGTTTTACCCCAACAATGTTTTCATTAGTTTCGCTCACTCTCGAAATCAAGCATTTTACAGCAGGTTGGAGCAGCCTGTATCTCAGCACAGGAATAAGGTAGGGAAGAATTCTAAGGCTCATTTTGACTGCCTCCAGAAGTTAGATCAGATGGCAAATTGGATTTGGTGCTAGGTCTTTCCCTTTAGGTTTTACCCCAACAATGTTTTCATTAGTTTCGCTCACTCTCGAAATCAAGCATTTTACAGCAGGTTGGAGCAGCCTGTATCTCAGCACAGGAATAAGGTAGGGAAGAATTCTAAGGCTCATTTTGACTGCCTCCAGAAGTTAGATCAGATGGCAAATTGGATTTGGTGCTAGGTCTTTCCCTTTAGGTTTTACCCCAACAATGTTTTCATTAGTTTCGCTCACTCTCGAAATCAAGCATTTTACAGCAGGTTGGAGCAGCCTGTATCTCAGCACAGGAATAAGGTAGGGAAGAATTCTAAGGCTCATTTTGACTGCCTCCAGAAGTTAGATCAGATGGCAAATTGGATTTGGTGCTAGGTCTTTCCCTTTAGGTTTTACCCCAACAATGTTTTCATTAGTTTCGCTCACTCTCGAAATCAAGCATTTTACAGCAGGTTGGAGCAGCCTGTATCTCAGCACAGGAATAAGGTAGGGAAGAATTCTAAGGCTCATTTTGACTGCCTCCAGAAGTTAGATCAGATGGCAAATTGGATTTGGTGCTAGGTCTTTCCCTTTAGGTTTTACCCCAACAATGTTTTCATTAGTTTCGCTCACTCTCGAAATCAAGCATTTTACAGCAGGTTGGAGCAGCCTGTATCTCAGCACAGGAATAAGGTAGGGAAGAATTCTAAGGCTCATTTTGACTGCCTCCAGAAGTTAGATCAGATGGCAAATTGGATTTGGTGCTAGGTCTTTCCCTTTAGGTTTTACCCCAACAATGTTTTCATTAGTTTCGCTCACTCTCGAAATCAAGCATTTTACAGCAGGTTGGAGCAGCCTGTATCTCAGCACAGGAATAAGGTAGGGAAGAATTCTAAGGCTCATTTTGACTGCCTCCAGAAGTTAGATCAGATGGCAAATTGGATTTGGTGCTAGGTCTTTCCCTTTAGGTTTTACCCCAACAATGTTTTCATTAGTTTCGCTCACTCTCGAAATCAAGCATTTTACAGCAGGTTGGAGCAGCCTGTATCTCAGCACAGGAATAAGGTAGGGAAGAATTCTAAGGCTCATTTTGACTGCCTCCAGAAGTTAGATCAGATGGCAAATTGGATTTGGTGCTAGGTCTTTCCCTTTAGGTTTTACCCCAACAATGTTTTCATTAGTTTCGCTCACTCCGAAATCAAGCATTTTACAGCAGGTTGGAGCAGCCTGTATCTCAGCACAGGAATAAGGTAGGGAAGAATTCTAAGGCTCATTTTGACTGCCTCCAGAAGTTAGATCAGATGGCAAATTGGATTTGGTGCTAGGTCTTTCCCTTTAGGTTTTACCCCAACAATGTTTTCATTAGTTTCGCTCACTCTCGAAATCAAGCATTTTACAGCAGGTTGGAGCAGCCTGTATCTCAGCACAGGAATAAGGTAGGGAAGAATTCTAAGGCTCATTTTGACTGCCTCCAGAAGTTAGATCAGATGGCAAATTGGATTTGGTGCTAGGTCTTTCCCTTTAGGTTTTACCCCAACAATGTTTTCATTAGTTTCGCTCACTCTCGAAATCAAGCATTTTACAGCAGGTTGGAGCAGCCTGTATCTCAGCACAGGAATAAGGTAGGGAAGAATTCTAAGGCTCATTTTGACTGCCTCCAGAAGTTAGATCAGATGGCAAATTGGATTTGGTGCTAGGTCTTTCCCTTTAGGTTTTACCCCAACAATGTTTTCATTAGTTTCGCTCACTCTCGAAATCAAGCATTTTACAGCAGGTTGGAGCAGCCTGTATCTCAGCACAGGAATAAGGTAGGGAAGAATTCTAAGGCTCATTTTGACTGCCTCCAGAAGTTAGATCAGATGGCAAATTGGATTTGGTGCTAGGTCTTTCCCTTTAGGTTTTACCCCAACAATGTTTTCATTAGTTTCGCTCACTCTCGAAATCAAGCATTTTACAGCAGGTTGGAGCAGCCTGTATCTCAGCACAGGAATAAGGTAGGGAAGAATTCTAAGGCTCATTTTGACTGCCTCCAGAAGTTAGATCAGATGGCAAATTGGATTTGGTGCTAGGTCTTTCCCTTTAGGTTTTACCCCAACAATGTTTTCATTAGTTTCGCTCACTCTCGAAATCAAGCATTTTACAGCAGGTTGGAGCAGCCTGTATCTCAGCACAGGAATAAGGTAGGGAAGAATTCTAAGGCTCATTTTGACTGCCTCCAGAAGTTAGATCAGATGGCAAATTGGATTTGGTGCTAGGTCTTTCCCTTTAGGTTTTACCCCAACAATGTTTTCATTAGTTTCGCTCACTCTCGAAATCAAGCATTTTACAGCAGGTTGGAGCAGCCTGTATCTCAGCACAGGAATAAGGTAGGGAAGAATTCTAAGGCTCATTTTGACTGCCTCCAGAAGTTAGATCAGATGGCAAATTGGATTTGGTGCTAGGTCTTTCCCTTTAGGTTTTACCCCAACAATGTTTTCATTAGTTTCGCTCACTCTCGAAATCAAGCATTTTACAGCAGGTTGGAGCAGCCTGTATCTCAGCACAGGAATAAGGTAGGGAAGAATTCTAAGGCTCATTTTGACTGCCTCCAGAAGTTAGATCAGATGGCAAATTGGATTTGGTGCTAGGTCTTTCCCTTTAGGTTTTACCCCAACAATGTTTTCATTAGTTTCGCTCACTCTCGAAATCAAGCATTTTACAGCAGGTTGGAGCAGCCTGTATCTCAGCACAGGAATAAGGTAGGGAAGAATTCTAAGGCTCATTTTGACTGCCTCCAGAAGTTAGATCAGATGGCAAATTGGATTTGGTGCTAGGTCTTTCCCTTTAGGTTTTACCCCAACAATGTTTTCATTAGTTTCGCTCACTCTCGAAATCAAGCATTTTACAGCAGGTTGGAGCAGCCTGTATCTCAGCACAGGAATAAGGTAGGGAAGAATTCTAAGGCTCATTTTGACTGCCTCCAGAAGTTAGATCAGATGGCAAATTGGATTTGGTGCTAGGTCTTTCCCTTTAGGTTTTACCCCAACAATGTTTTCATTAGTTTCGCTCACTCTCGAAATCAAGCATTTTACAGCAGGTTGGAGCAGCCTGTATCTCAGCACAGGAATAAGGTAGGGAAGAATTCTAAGGCTCATTTTGACTGCCTCCAGAAGTTAGATCAGATGGCAAATTGGATTTGGTGCTAGGTCTTTCCCTTTAGGTTTTACCCCAACAATGTTTTCATTAGTTTCGCTCACTCTCGAAATCAAGCGATTTTACAGCAGGTTGGAGCAGCCTGTATCTCAGCACAGGAATAAGGTAGGGAAGAATTCTAAGGCTCATTTTGACTGCCTCCAGAAGTTAGATCAGATGGCAAATTGGATTTGGTGCTAGGTCTTTCCCTTTAGGTTTTACCCCAACAATGTTTTCATTAGTTTCGCTCACTCTCGAAATCAAGCATTTTACAGCAGGTTGGAGCAGCCTGTATCTCAGCACAGGAATAAGGTAGGGAAGAATTCTAAGGCTCATTTTGACTGCCTCCAGAAGTTAGATCAGATGGCAAATTGGATTTGGTGCTAGGTCTTTCCCTTTAGGTTTTACCCCAACAATGTTTTCATTAGTTTCGCTCACTCTCGAAATCAAGCATTTTACAGCAGGTTGGAGCAGCCTGTATCTCAGCACAGGAATAAGGTAGGGAAGAATTCTAAGGCTCATTTTGACTGCCTCCAGAAGTTAGATCAGATGGCAAATTGGATTTGGTGCTAGGTCTTTCCCTTTAGGTTTTACCCCAACAATGTTTTCATTAGTTTCGCTCACTCTCGAAATCAAGCATTTTACAGCAGGTTGGAGCAGCCTGTATCTCAGCACAGGAATAAGGTAGGGAAGAATTCTAAGGCTCATTTTGACTGCCTCCAGAAGTTAGATCAGATGGCAAATTGGATTTGGTGCTAGGTCTTTCCCTTTAGGTTTTACCCCAACAATGTTTTCATTAGTTTCGCTCACTCTCGAAATCAAGCATTTTACAGCAGGTTGGAGCAGCCTGTATCTCAGCACAGGAATAAGGTAGGGAAGAATTCTAAGGCTCATTTTGACTGCCTCCAGAAGTTAGATCAGATGGCAAATTGGATTTGGTGCTAGGTCTTTCCCTTTAGGTTTTACCCCAACAATGTTTTCATTAGTTTCGCTCACTCTCGAAATCAAGCATTTTACAGCAGGTTGGAGCAGCCTGTATCTCAGCACAGGAATAAGGTAGGGAAGAATTCTAAGGCTCATTTTGACTGCCTCCAGAAGTTAGATCAGATGGCAAATTGGATTTGGTGCTAGGTCTTTCCCTTTAGGTTTTACCCCAACAATGTTTTCATTAGTTTCGCTCACTCTCGAAATCAAGCATTTTACAGCAGGTTGGAGCAGCCTGTATCTCAGCACAGGAATAAGGTAGGGAAGAATTCTAAGGCTCATTTTGACTGCCTCCAGAAGTTAGATCAGATGGCAAATTGGATTTGGTGCTAGGTCTTTCCCTTTAGGTTTTACCCCAACAATGTTTTCATTAGTTTCGCTCACTCTCGAAATCAAGCATTTTACAGCAGGTTGGAGCAGCCTGTATCTCAGCACAGGAATAAGGTAGGGAAGAATTCTAAGGCTCATTTTGACTGCCTCCAGAAGTTAGATCAGATGGCAAATTGGATTTGGTGCTAGGTCTTTCCCTTTAGGTTTTACCCCAACAATGTTTTCATTAGTTTCGCTCACTCTCGAAATCAAGCATTTTACAGCAGGTTGGAGCAGCCTGTATCTCAGCACAGGAATAAGGTAGGGAAGAATTCTAAGGCTCATTTTGACTGCCTCCAGAAGTTAGATCAGATGGCAAATTGGATTTGGTGCTAGGTCTTTCCCTTTAGGTTTTACCCCAACAATGTTTTCATTAGTTTCGCTCACTCTCGAAATCAAGCATTTTACAGCAGGTTGGAGCAGCCTGTATCTCAGCACAGGAATAAGGTAGGGAAGAATTCTAAGGCTCATTTTGACTGCCTCCAGAAGTTAGATCAGATGGCAAATTGGATTTGGTGCTAGGTCTTTCCCTTTAGGTTTTACCCCAACAATGTTTTCATTAGTTTCGCTCACTCTCGAAATCAAGCATTTTACAGCAGGTTGGAGCAGCCTGTATCTCAGCACAGGAATAAGGTAGGGAAGAATTCTAAGGCTCATTTTGACTGCCTCCAGAAGTTAGATCAGATGGCAAATTGGATTTGGTGCTAGGTCTTTCCCTTTAGGTTTTACCCCAACAATGTTTTCATTAGTTTCGCTCACTCTCGAAATCAAGCATTTTACAGCAGGTTGGAGCAGCCTGTATCTCAGCACAGGAATAAGGTAGGGAAGAATTCTAAGGCTCATTTTGACTGCCTCCAGAAGTTAGATCAGATGGCAAATTGGATTTGGTGCTAGGTCTTTCCCTTTAGGTTTTACCCCAACAATGTTTTCATTAGTTTCGCTCACTCTCGAAATCAAGCATTTTACAGCAGGTTGGAGCAGCCTGTATCTCAGCACAGGAATAAGGTAGGGAAGAATTCTAAGGCTCATTTTGACTGCCTCCAGAAGTTAGATCAGATGGCAAATTGGATTTGGTGCTAGGTCTTTCCCTTTAGGTTTTACCCCAACAATGTTTTCATTAGTTTCGCTCACTCTCGAAATCAAGCATTTTACAGCAGGTTGGAGCAGCCTGTATCTCAGCACAGGAATAAGGTAGGGAAGAATTCTAAGGCTCATTTTGACTGCCTCCAGAAGTTAGATCAGATGGCAAATTGGATTTGGTGCTAGGTCTTTCCCTTTAGGTTTTACCCCAACAATGTTTTCATTAGTTTCGCTCACTCTCGAAATCAAGCATTTTACAGCAGGTTGGAGCAGCCTGTATCTCAGCACAGGAATAAGGTAGGGAAGAATTCTAAGGCTCATTTTGACTGCCTCCAGAAGTTAGATCAGATGGCAAATTGGATTTGGTGCTAGGTCTTTCCCTTTAGGTTTTACCCCAACAATGTTTTCATTAGTTTCGCTCACTCTCGAAATCAAGCATTTTACAGCAGGTTGGAGCAGCCTGTATCTCAGCACAGGAATAAGGTAGGGAAGAATTCTAAGGCTCATTTTGACTGCCTCCAGAAGTTAGATCAGATGGCAAATTGGATTTGGTGCTAGGTCTTTCCCTTTAGGTTTTACCCCAACAATGTTTTCATTAGTTTCGCTCACTCTCGAAATCAAGCATTTTACAGCAGGTTGGAGCAGCCTGTATCTCAGCACAGGAATAAGGTAGGGAAGAATTCTAAGGCTCATTTTGACTGCCTCCAGAAGTTAGATCAGATGGCAAATTGGATTTGGTGCTAGGTCTTTCCCTTTAGGTTTTACCCCAACAATGTTTTCATTAGTTTCGCTCACTCTCGAAATCAAGCATTTTACAGCAGGTTGGAGCAGCCTGTATCTCAGCACAGGAATAAGGTAGGGAAGAATTCTAAGGCTCATTTTGACTGCCTCCAGAAGTTAGATCAGATGGCAAATTGGATTTGGTGCTAGGTCTTTCCCTTTAGGTTTTACCCCAACAATGTTTTCATTAGTTTCGCTCACTCTCGAAATCAAGCATTTTACAGCAGGTTGGAGCAGCCTGTATCTCAGCACAGGAATAAGGTAGGGAAGAATTCTAAGGCTCATTTTGACTGCCTCCAGAAGTTAGATCAGATGGCAAATTGGATTTGGTGCTAGGTCTTTCCCTTTAGGTTTTACCCCAACAATGTTTTCATTAGTTTCGCTCACTCTCGAAATCAAGCATTTTACAGCAGGTTGGAGCAGCCTGTATCTCAGCACAGGAATAAGGTAGGGAAGAATTCTAAGGCTCATTTTGACTGCCTCCAGAAGTTAGATCAGATGGCAAATTGGATTTGGTGCTAGGTCTTTCCCTTTAGGTTTTACCCCAACAATGTTTTCATTAGTTTCGCTCACTCTCGAAATCAAGCATTTTACAGCAGGTTGGAGCAGCCTGTATCTCAGCACAGGAATAAGGTAGGGAAGAATTCTAAGGCTCATTTTGACTGCCTCCAGAAGTTAGATCAGATGGCAAATTGGATTTGGTGCTAGGTCTTTCCCTTTAGGTTTTACCCCAACAATGTTTTCATTAGTTTCGCTCACTCTCGAAATCAAGCATTTTACAGCAGGTTGGAGCAGCCTGTATCTCAGCACAGGAATAAGGTAGGGAAGAATTCTAAGGCTCATTTTGACTGCCTCCAGAAGTTAGATCAGATGGCAAATTGGATTTGGTGCTAGGTCTTTCCCTTTAGGTTTTACCCCAACAATGTTTTCATTAGTTTCGCTCACTCTCGAAATCAAGCATTTTACAGCAGGTTGGAGCAGCCTGTATCTCAGCACAGGAATAAGGTAGGGAAGAATTCTAAGGCTCATTTTGACTGCCTCCAGAAGTTAGATCAGATGGCAAATTGGATTTGGTGCTAGGTCTTTCCCTTTAGGTTTTACCCCAACAATGTTTTCATTAGTTTCGCTCACTCTCGAAATCAAGCATTTTACAGCAGGTTGGAGCAGCCTGTATCTCAGCACAGGAAT
Organism: Melanerpes formicivorus; assembly: GCF_026170545.1. NCBI lineage: Eukaryota > Metazoa > Chordata > Aves > Piciformes > Picidae > Melanerpes > Melanerpes formicivorus. Next base: position 43,042 of record NW_027142843.1, read on the forward strand.
AAGGTAGGGAAGAATTCTAAGGCTCATTTTGACTGCCTCCAGAAGTTAGATCAGATGGCAAATTGGATTTGGTGCTAGGTCTTTCCCTTTAGGTTTTACCCCAACAATGTTTTCATTAGTTTCGCTCACTCTCGAAATCAAGCATTTTACAGCAGGTTGGAGCAGCCTGTATCTCAGCACAGGAATAAGGTAGGGAAGAATTCTAAGGCTCATTTTGACTGCCTCCAGAAGTTAGATCAGATGGCAAATTGGATTTGGTGCTAGGTCTTTCCCTTTAGGTTTTACCCCAACAATGTTTTCATTAGTTTCGCTCACTCTCGAAATCAAGCATTTTACAGCAGGTTGGAGCAGCCTGTATCTCAGCACAGTGAATAAGGTAGGGAAGAATTCTAAGGCTCATTTTGACTGCCTCCAGAAGTTAGATCAGATGGCAAATTGGATTTGGTGCTAGGTCTTTCCCTTTAGGTTTTACCCCAACAATGTTTTCATTAGTTTCGCTCACTCTCGAAATCAAGCATTTTACAGCAGGTTGGAGCAGCCTGTATCTCAGCACAGGAATAAGGTAGGGAAGAATTCTAAGGCTCATTTTGACTGCCTCCAGAAGTTAGATCAGATGGCAAATTGGATTTGGTGCTAGGTCTTTCCCTTTAGGTTTTACCCCAACAATGTTTTCATTAGTTTCGCTCACTCTCGAAATCAAGCATTTTACAGCAGGTTGGAGCAGCCTGTATCTCAGCACAGGAATAAGGTAGGGAAGAATTCTAAGGCTCATTTTGACTGCCTCCAGAAGTTAGATCAGATGGCAAATTGGATTTGGTGCTAGGTCTTTCCCTTTAGGTTTTACCCCAACAATGTTTTCATTAGTTTCGCTCACTCTCGAAATCAAGCATTTTACAGCAGGTTGGAGCAGCCTGTATCTCAGCACAGGAATAAGGTAGGGAAGAATTCTAAGGCTCATTTTGACTGCCTCCAGAAGTTAGATCAGATGGCAAATTGGATTTGGTGCTAGGTCTTTCCCTTTAGGTTTTACCCCAACAATGTTTTCATTAGTTTCGCTCACTCTCGAAATCAAGCATTTTACAGCAGGTTGGAGCAGCCTGTATCTCAGCACAGGAATAAGGTAGGGAAGAATTCTAAGGCTCATTTTGACTGCCTCCAGAAGTTAGATCAGATGGCAAATTGGATTTGGTGCTAGGTCTTTCCCTTTAGGTTTTACCCCAACAATGTTTTCATTAGTTTCGCTCACTCTCGAAATCAAGCATTTTACAGCAGGTTGGAGCAGCCTGTATCTCAGCACAGGAATAAGGTAGGGAAGAATTCTAAGGCTCATTTTGACTGCCTCCAGAAGTTAGATCAGATGGCAAATTGGATTTGGTGCTAGGTCTTTCCCTTTAGGTTTTACCCCAACAATGTTTTCATTAGTTTCGCTCACTCTCGAAATCAAGCATTTTACAGCAGGTTGGAGCAGCCTGTATCTCAGCACAGGAATAAGGTAGGGAAGAATTCTAAGGATCATTTTGACTGCCTCCAGAAGTTAGATCAGATGGCAAATTGGATTTGGTGCTAGGTCTTTCCCTTTAGGTTTTACCCCAACAATGTTTTCATTAGTTTCGCTCACTCTCGAAATCAAGCATTTTACAGCAGGTTGGAGCAGCCTGTATCTCAGCACAGGAATAAGGTAGGGAAGAATTCTAAGGATCATTTTGACTGCCTCCAGAAGTTAGATCAGATGGCAAATTGGATTTGGTGCTAGGTCTTTCCCTTTAGGTTTTACCCCAACAATGTTTTCATTAGTTTCGCTCACTCTCGAAATCAAGCATTTTACAGCAGGTTGGAGCAGCCTGTATCTCAGCACAGGAATAAGGTAGGGAAGAATTCTAAGGCTCATTTTGACTGCCTCCAGAAGTTAGATCAGATGGCAAATTGGATTTGGTGCTAGGTCTTTCCCTTTAGGTTTTACCCCAACAATGTTTTCATTAGTTTCGCTCACTCTCGAAATCAAGCATTTTACAGCAGGTTGGAGCAGCCTGTATCTCAGCACAGGAATAAGGTAGGGAAGAATTCTAAGGCTCATTTTGACTGCCTCCAGAAGTTAGATCAGATGGCAAATTGGATTTGGTGCTAGGTCTTTCCCTTTAGGTTTTACCCCAACAATGTTTTCATTAGTTTCGCTCACTCTCGAAATCAAGCATTTTACAGCAGGTTGGAGCAGCCTGTATCTCAGCACAGGAATAAGGTAGGGAAGAATTCTAAGGCTCATTTTGACTGCCTCCAGAAGTTAGATCAGATGGCAAATTGGATTTGGTGCTAGGTCTTTCCCTTTAGGTTTTACCCCAACAATGTTTTCATTAGTTTCGCTCACTCTCGAAATCAAGCATTTTACAGCAGGTTGGAGCAGCCTGTATCTCAGCACAGGAATAAGGTAGGGAAGAATTCTAAGGATCATTTTGACTGCCTCCAGAAGTTAGATCAGATGGCAAATTGGATTTGGTGCTAGGTCTTTCCCTTTAGGTTTTTACCCCAACAATGTTTTCATTAGTTTCGCTCACTCTCGAAATCAAGCATTTTACAGCAGGTTGGAGCAGCCTGTATCTCAGCACAGGAATAAGGTAGGGAAGAATTCTAAGGCTCATTTTGACTGCCTCCAGAAGTTAGATCAGATGGCAAATTGGATTTGGTGCTAGGTCTTTCCCTTTAGGTTTTACCCCAACAATGTTTTCATTAGTTTCGCTCACTCTCGAAATCAAGCATTTTACAGCAGGTTGGAGCAGCCTGTATCTCAGCACAGGAATAAGGTAGGGAAGAATTCTAAGGCTCATTTTGACTGCCTCCAGAAGTTAGATCAGATGGCAAATTGGATTTGGTGCTAGGTCTTTCCCTTTAGGTTTTACCCCAACAATGTTTTCATTAGTTTCGCTCACTCTCGAAATCAAGCATTTTACAGCAGGTTGGAGCAGCCTGTATCTCAGCACAGGAATAAGGTAGGGAAGAATTCTAAGGCTCATTTTGACTGCCTCCAGAAGTTAGATCAGATGGCAAATTGGATTTGGTGCTAGGTCTTTCCCTTTAGGTTTTACCCCAACAATGTTTTCATTAGTTTCGCTCACTCTCGAAATCAAGCATTTTACAGCAGGTTGGAGCAGCCTGTATCTCAGCACAGGAATAAGGTAGGGAAGAATTCTAAGGCTCATTTTGACTGCCTCCAGAAGTTAGATCAGATGGCAAATTGGATTTGGTGCTAGGTCTTTCCCTTTAGGTTTTACCCCAACAATGTTTTCATTAGTTTCGCTCACTCTCGAAATCAAGCATTTTACAGCAGGTTGGAGCAGCCTGTATCTCAGCACAGGAATAAGGGTAGGGAAGAATTCTAAGGGCTCATTTTGACTGCCTCCAGAAGTTAGATCAGATGGCAAATTGGATTTGGTGCTAGGTTTTTCCCTTTAGGTTTTACCCCAACAATGTTTTCATTAGTTTCGCTCATTCTCGAAATCAAGCATTTTACAGCAGGTTGGAGCAGCCTGTATCTCAGCACAGGAATAAGGTTAGGGAAGAATTCTAAGGATCATTTTGACTGCCTCGATCATTTTGACTGCCTCCAGAAGTTAGATCAGATGGCAAATTGGATTTGGTGCTAGGTCTTTCCCTTTAGGTTTTACCCCAACAATGTTTTCATTAGTTTCGCTCACTCTCGAAATCAAGCATTTTACAGCAGGTTGGAGCAGCCTGTATCTCAGCACAGGAATAAGGTAGGGAAGAATTCTAAGGCTCATTTTGACTGCCTCCAGAAGTTAGATCAGATGGCAAATTGGATTTGGTGCTAGGTCTTTCCCTTTAGGTTTTACCCCAACAATGTTTTCATTAGTTTCGCTCACTCTCGAAATCAAGCATTTTACAGCAGGTTGGAGCAGCCTGTATCTCAGCACAGGAATAAGGTAGGGAAGAATTCTAAGGCTCATTTTGACTGCCTCCAGAAGTTAGATCAGATGGCAAATTGGATTTGGTGCTAGGTCTTTCCCTTTAGGTTTTACCCCAACAATGTTTTCATTAGTTTCGCTCACTCTCGAAATCAAGCATTTTACAGCAGGTTGGAGCAGCCTGTATCGCAGCACAGGAATAAGGTAGGGAAGAATTCTAAGGATCATTTTGACTGCCTCCAGAAGTTAGATCAGATGGCAAATTGGATTTGGTGCTAGGTCTTTCCCTTTAGGTTTTACCCCAACAATGTTTTCATTAGTTTCGCTCACTCTCGAAATCAAGCATTTTACAGCAGGTTGGAGCAGCCTGTATCTCAGCACAGGAATAAGGTAGGGAAGAATTCTAAGGCTCATTTTGACTGCCTCCAGAAGTTAGATCAGATGGCAAATTGGATTTGGTGCTAGGTCTTTCCCTTTAGGTTTTACCCCAACAATGTTTTCATTAGTTTCGCTCACTCTCGAAATCAAGCATTTTACAGCAGGTTGGAGCAGCCTGTATCTCAGCACAGGAATAAGGTAGGGAAGAATTCTAAGGCTCATTTTGACTGCCTCCAGAAGTTAGATCAGATGGCAAATTGGATTTGGTGCTAGGTCTTTCCCTTTAGGTTTTACCCCAACAATGTTTTCATTAGTTTCGCTCACTCTCGAAATCAAGCATTTTACAGCAGGTTGGAGCAGCCTGTATCTCAGCACAGGAATAAGGTAGGGAAGAATTCTAAGGATCATTTTGACTGCCTCCAGAAGTTAGATCAGATGGCAAATTGGATTTGGTGCTAGGTCTTTCCCTTTAGGTTTTACCCCAACAATGTTTTCATTAGTTTCGCTCACTCTCGAAATCAAGCATTTTACAGCAGGTTGGAGCAGCCTGTATCTCAGCACAGGAATAAGGTAGGGAAGAATTCTAAGGCTCATTTTGACTGCCTCCAGAAGTTAGATCAGATGGCAAATTGGATTTGGTGCTAGGTCTTTCCCTTTAGGTTTTACCCCAACAATGTTTTCATTAGTTTCGCTCACTCTCGAAATCAAGCATTTTACAGCAGGTTGGAGCAGCCTGTATCTCAGCACAGGAATAAGGTAGGGAAGAATTCTAAGGCTCATTTTGACTGCCTCCAGAAGTTAGATCAGATGGCAAATTGGATTTGGTGCTAGGTCTTTCCCTTTAGGTTTTACCCCAACAAAGTTTTCATTAGTTTCGCTCACTCTCGAAATCAAGCATTTTACAGCAGGTTGGAGCAGCCTGTATCTCAGCACAGGAATAAGGTAGGGAAGAATTCTAAGGCTCATTTTGACTGCCTCCAGAAGTTAGATCAGATGGCAAATTGGATTTGGTGCTAGGTCTTTCCCTTTAGGTTTTACCCCAACAATGTTTTCATTAGTTTCGCTCACTCTCGAAATCAAGCATTTTACAGCAGGTTGGAGCAGCCTGTATCTCAGCACAGGAATAAGGTAGGGAAGAATTCTAAGGCTCATTTTGACTGCCTCCAGAAGTTAGATCAGATGGCAAATTGGATTTGGTGCTAGGTCTTTCCCTTTAGGTTTTACCCCAACAATGTTTTCATTAGTTTCGCTCACTCTCGAAATCAAGCATTTTACAGCAGGTTGGAGCAGCCTGTATCTCAGCACAGGAATAAGGTAGGGAAGAATTCTAAGGCTCATTTTGACTGCCTCCAGAAGTTAGATCAGATGGCAAATTGGATTTGGTGCTAGGTCTTTCCCTTTAGGTTTTACCCCAACAATGTTTTCATTAGTTTCGCTCATTCTCGAAATCAAGCATTTTACAGCAGGTTGGAGCAGCCTGTATCTCAGCACAGGAATAAGGTAGGGAAGAATTCTAAGGATCATTTTGACTGCCTCCAGAAGTTAGATCAGATGGCAAATTGGATTTGGTGCTAGGTCTTTCCCTTTAGGTTTTACCCCAACAATGTTTTCATTAGTTTCGCTCACTCTCGAAATCAAGCATTTTACAGCAGGTTGGAGCAGCCTGTATCTCAGCACAGGAATAAGGTAGGGAAGAATTCTAAGGCTCATTTTGACTGCCTCCAGAAGTTAGATCAGATGGCAAATTGGATTTGGTGCTAGGTCTTTCCCTTTAGGTTTTACCCCAACAATGTTTTCATTAGTTTCGCTCACTCTCGAAATCAAGCATTTTACAGCAGGTTGGAGCAGCCTGTATCTCAGCACAGGAATAAGGTAGGGAAGAATTCTAAGGCTCATTTTGACTGCCTCCAGAAGTTAGATCAGATGGCAAATTGGATTTGGTGCTAGGTCTTTCCCTTTAGGTTTTACCCCAACAATGTTTTCATTAGTTTCGCTCACTCTCGAAATCAAGCATTTTACAGCAGGTTGGAGCAGCCTGTATCGCAGCACAGGAATAAGGTAGGGAAGAATTCTAAGGATCATTTTGACTGCCTCCAGAAGTTAGATCAGATGGCAAATTGGATTTGGTGCTAGGTCTTTCCCTTTAGGTTTTACCCCAACAATGTTTTCATTAGTTTCGCTCACTCTCGAAATCAAGCATTTTACAGCAGGTTGGAGCAGCCTGTATCTCAGCACAGGAATAAGGTAGGGAAGAATTCTAAGGATCATTTTGACTGCCTCCAGAAGTTAGATCAGATGGCAAATTGGATTTGGTGCTAGGTCTTTCCCTTTAGGTTTTACCCCAACAATGTTTTCATTAGTTTCGCTCACTCTCGAAATCAAGCATTTTACAGCAGGTTGGAGCAGCCTGTATCTCAGCACAGGAATAAGGTAGGGAAGAATTCTAAGGCTCATTTTGACTGCCTCCAGAAGTTAGATCAGATGGCAAATTGGATTTGGTGCTAGGTCTTTCCCTTTAGGTTTTACCCCAACAATGTTTTCATTAGTTTCGCTCACTCTCGAAATCAAGCATTTTACAGCAGGTTGGAGCAGCCTGTATCTCAGCACAGGAATAAGGTAGGGAAGAATTCTAAGGATCATTTTGACTGCCTCCAGAAGTTAGATCAGATGGCAAATTGGATTTGGTGCTAGGTCTTTCCCTTTAGGTTTTACCCCAACAATGTTTTCATTAGTTTCGCTCACTCTCGAAATCAAGCATTTTACAGCAGGTTGGAGCAGCCTGTATCTCAGCACAGGAATAAGGTAGGGAAGAATTCTAAGGATCATTTTGACTGCCTCCAGAAGTTAGATCAGATGGCAAATTGGATTTGGTGCTAGGTCTTTCCCTTTAGGTTTTACCCCAACAATGTTTTCATTAGTTTCGCTCACTCTCGAAATCAAGCATTTTACAGCAGGTTGGAGCAGCCTGTATCTCAGCACAGGAATAAGGTAGGGAAGAATTCTAAGGCTCATTTTGACTGCCTCCAGAAGTTAGATCAGATGGCAAATTGGATTTGGTGCTAGGTCTTTCCCTTTAGGTTTTACCCCAACAATGTTTTCATTAGTTTCGCTCACTCTCGAAATCAAGCATTTTACAGCAGGTTGGAGCAGCCTGTATCTCAGCACAGGAATAAGGTAGGGAAGAATTCTAAGGCTCATTTTGACTGCCTCCAGAAGTTAGATCAGATGGCAAATTGGATTTGGTGCTAGGTCTTTCCCTTTAGGTTTTACCCCAACAATGTTTTCATCAGTTTCGCTCACTCTCGAAATCAAGCATTTTACAGCAGGTTGGAGCAGCCTGTATCTCAGCACAGGAATAAGGTAGGGAAGAATTCTAAGGCTCATTTTGACTGCCTCCAGAAGTTAGATCAGATGGCAAATTGGATTTGGTGCTAGGTCTTTCCCTTTAGGTTTTACCCCAACAATGTTTTCATCAGTTTCGCTCACTCTCGAAATCAAGCATTTTACAGCAGGTTGGAGCAGCCTGTATCTCAGCACAGGAATAAGGTAGGGAAGAATTCTAAGGCTCATTTTGACTGCCTCCAGAAGTTAGATCAGATGGCAAATTGGATTTGGTGCTAGGTCTTTCCCTTTAGGTTTTACCCCAACAATGTTTTCATTAGTTTCGCTCACTCTCGAAATCAAGCATTTTACAGCAGGTTGGAGCAGCCTGTATCTCAGCACAGGAATAAGGTAGGGAAGAATTCTAAGGCTCATTTTGACTGCCTCCAGAAGTTAGATCAGATGGCAAATTGGATTTGGTGCTAGGTCTTTCCCTTTAGGTTTTACCCCAACAATGTTTTCATCAGTTTCGCTCACTCTCGAAATCAAGCATTTTACAGCAGGTTGGAGCAGCCTGTATCTCAGCACAGGAATAAGGTAGGGAAGAATTCTAAGGCTCATTTTGACTGCCTCCAGAAGTTAGATCAGATGGCAAATTGGATTTGGTGCTAGGTCTTTCCCTTTAGGTTTTACCCCAACAATGTTTTCATTAGTTTCGCTCACTCTCGAAATCAAGCATTTTACAGCAGGTTGGAGCAGCCTGTATCTCAGCACAGGAATAAGGTAGGGAAGAATTCTAAGGATCATTTTGACTGCCTCCAGAAGTTAGATCAGATGGCAAATTGGATTTGGTGCTAGGTCTTTCCCTTTAGGTTTTACCCCAACAATGTTTTCATTAGTTTCGCTCACTCTCGAAATCAAGCATTTTACAGCAGGTTGGAGCAGCCTGTATCTCAGCACAGGAATAAGGTAGGGAAGAATTCTAAGGCTCATTTTGACTGCCTCCAGAAGTTAGATCAGATGGCAAATTGGATTTGGTGCTAGGTCTTTCCCTTTAGGTTTTACCCCAACAATGTTTTCATTAGTTTCGCTCACTCTCGAAATCAAGCATTTTACAGCAGGTTGGAGCAGCCTGTATCTCAGCACAGGAATAAGGTAGGGAAGAATTCTAAGGCTCATTTTGACTGCCTCCAGAAGTTAGATCAGATGGCAAATTGGATTTGGTGCTAGGTCTTTCCCTTTAGGTTTTACCCCAACAATGTTTTCATTAGTTTCGCTCACTCTCGAAATCAAGCATTTTACAGCAGGTTGGAGCAGCCTGTATCTCAGCACAGGAATAAGGTAGGGAAGAATTCTAAGGATCATTTTGACTGCCTCCAGAAGTTAGATCAGATGGCAAATTGGATTTGGTGCTAGGTCTTTCCCTTTAGGTTTTACCCCAACAATGTTTTCATTAGTTTCGCTCACTCTCGAAATCAAGCATTTTACAGCAGGTTGGAGCAGCCTGTATCTCAGCACAGGAATAAGGTAGGGAAGAATTCTAAGGCTCATTTTGACTGCCTCCAGAAGTTAGATCAGATGGCAAATTGGATTTGGTGCTAGGTCTTTCCCTTTAGGTTTTACCCCAACAATGTTTTCATTAGTTTCGCTCACTCTCGAAATCAAGCATTTTACAGCAGGTTGGAGCAGCCTGTATCTCAGCACAGGAATAAGGTAGGGAAGAATTCTAAGGCTCATTTTGACTGCCTCCAGAAGTTAGATCAGATGGCAAATTGGATTTGGTGCTAGGTCTTTCCCTTTAGGTTTTACCCCAACAATGTTTTCATTAGTTTCGCTCACTCTCGAAATCAAGCATTTTACAGCAGGTTGGAGCAGCCTGTATCTCAGCACAGGAATAAGGTAGGGAAGAATTCTAAGGCTCATTTTGACTGCCTCCAGAAGTTAGATCAGATGGCAAATTGGATTTGGTGCTAGGTCTTTCCCTTTAGGTTTTACCCCAACAATGTTTTCATTAGTTTCGCTCACTCTCGAAATCAAGCATTTTACAGCAGGTTGGAGCAGCCTGTATCTCAGCACAGGAATAAGGTAGGGAAGAATTCTAAGGCTCATTTTGACTGCCTCCAGAAGTTAGATCAGATGGCAAATTGGATTTGGTGCTAGGTCTTTCCCTTTAGGTTTTACCCCAACAATGTTTTCATTAGTTTCGCTCACTCTCGAAATCAAGCATTTTACAGCAGGTTGGAGCAGCCTGTATCTCAGCACAGGAATAAGGTAGGGAAGAATTCTAAGGATCATTTTGACTGCCTCCAGAAGTTAGATCAGATGGCAAATTGGATTTGGTGCTAGGTCTTTCCCTTTAGGTTTTACCCCAACAATGTTTTCATTAGTTTCGCTCACTCTCGAAATCAAGCATTTTACAGCAGGTTGGAGCAGCCTGTATCTCAGCACAGGAATAAGGTAGGGAAGAATTCAAATGCTCATTTTGACTGCCTCCAGAAGTTAGATCAGATGGCAAATTGGATTTGGTGCTAGGTCTTTCCCTTTAGGTTTTACCCCAACAATGTTTTCATTAGTTTCGCTCACTCTCGAAATCAAGCATTTTACAGCAGGTTGGAGCAGCCTGTATCTCAGCACAGGAATAAGGTAGGGAAGAATTCTAAGGATCATTTTGACTGCCTCCAGAAGTTAGATCAGATGGCAAATTGGATTTGGTGCTAGGTCTTTCCCTTTAGGTTTTACCCCAACAATGTTTTCATCAGTTTCGCTCACTCTCGAAATCAAGCATTTTACAGCAGGTTGGAGCAGCCTGTATCTCAGCACAGGAATAAGGTAGGGAAGAATTCTAAGGCTCATTTTGACTGCCTCCAGAAGTTAGATCAGATGGCAAATTGGATTTGGTGCTAGGTCTTTCCCTTTAGGTTTTACCCCAACAATGTTTTCATCAGTTTCGCTCACTCTCGAAATCAAGCATTTTACAGCAGGTTGGAGCAGCCTGTATCTCAGCACAGGAATAAGGTAGGGAAGAATTCTAAGGATCATTTTGACTGCCTCCAGAAGTTAGATCAGATGGCAAATTGGATTTGGTGCTAGGTCTTTCCCTTTAGGTTTTACCCCAACAATGTTTTCATTAGTTTCGCTCACTCTCGAAATCAAGCATTTTACAGCAGGTTGGAGCAGCCTGTATCTCAGCACAGGAATAAGGTAGGGAAGAATTCTAAGGCTCATTTTGACTGCCTCCAGAAGTTAGATCAGATGGCAAATTGGATTTGGTGCTAGGTCTTTCCCTTTAGGTTTTACCCCAACAATGTTTTCATCAGTTTCGCTCACTCTCGAAATCAAGCATTTTACAGCAGGTTGGAGCAGCCTGTATCTCAGCACAGGAATAAGGTAGGGAAGAATTCTAAGGCTCATTTTGACTGCCTCCAGAAGTTAGATCAGATGGCAAATTGGATTTGGTGCTAGGTCTTTCCCTTTAGGTTTTACCCCAACAATGTTTTCATCAGTTTCGCTCACTCTCGAAATCAAGCATTTTACAGCAGGTTGGAGCAGCCTGTATCTCAGCACAGGAATAAGGTAGGGAAGAATTCTAAGGCTCATTTTGACTGCCTCCAGAAGTTAGATCAGATGGCAAATTGGATTTGGTGCTAGGTCTTTCCCTTTAGGTTTTACCCCAACAATGTTTTCATTAGTTTCGCTCACTCTCGAAATCAAGCATTTTACAGCAGGTTGGAGCAGCCTGTATCTCAGCACAGGAATAAGGTAGGGAAGAATTCTAAGGATCATTTTGACTGCCTCCAGAAGTTAGATCAGATGGCAAATTGGATTTGGTGCTAGGTCTTTCCCTTTAGGTTTTACCCCAACAATGTTTTCATTAGTTTCGCTCACTCTCGAAATCAAGCATTTTACAGCAGGTTGGAGCAGCCTGTATCTCAGCACAGGAATAAGGTAGGGAAGAATTCTAAGGATCATTTTGACTGCCTCCAGAAGTTAGATCAGATGGCAAATTGGATTTGGTGCTAGGTCTTTCCCTTTAGGTTTTACCCCAACAATGTTTTCATTAGTTTCGCTCACTCTCGAAATCAAGCATTTTACAGCAGGTTGGAGCAGCCTGTATCTCAGCACAGGAATAAGGTAGGGAAGAATTCTAAGGCTCATTTTGACTGCCTCCAGAAGTTAGATCAGATGGCAAATTGGATTTGGTGCTAGGTCTTTCCCTTTAGGTTTTACCCCAACAATGTTTTCATTAGTTTCGCTCACTCTCGAAATCAAGCATTTTACAGCAGGTTGGAGCAGCCTGTATCTCAGCACAGGAATAAGGTAGGGAAGAATTCTAAGGCTCATTTTGACTGCCTCCAGAAGTTAGATCAGATGGCAAATTGGATTTGGTGCTAGGTCTTTCCCTTTAGGTTTTACCCCAACAATGTTTTCATCAGTTTCGCTCACTCTCGAAATCAAGCATTTTACAGCAGGTTGGAGCAGCCTGTATCTCAGCACAGGAATAAGGTAGGGAAGAATTCTAAGGCTCATTTTGACTGCCTCCAGAAGTTAGATCAGATGGCAAATTGGATTTGGTGATAGGTCTTTCCCTTTAGGTTTTACCCCAACAATGTTTTCATTAGTTTCGCTCACTCTCGAAATCAAGCATTTTACAGCAGGTTGGAGCAGCCTGTATCTCAGCACAGGAATAAGGTAGGGAAGAATTCTAAGGCTCATTTTGACTGCCTCCAGAAGTTAGATCAGATGGCAAATTGGATTTGGTGCTAGGTCTTTCCCTTTAGGTTTTACCCCAACAATGTTTTCATCAGTTTCGCTCACTCTCGAAATCAAGCATTTTACAGCAGGTTGGAGCAGCCTGTATCTCAGCACAGGAATAAGGTAGGGAAGAATTCTAAGGCTCATTTTGACTGCCTCCAGAAGTTAGATCAGATGGCAAATTGGATTTGGTGCTAGGTCTTTCCCTTTAGGTTTTACCCCAACAATGTTTTCATCAGTTTCGCTCACTCTCGAAATCAAGCATTTTACAGCAGGTTGGAGCAGCCTGTATCTCAGCACAGGAATAAGGTAGGGAAGAATTCTAAGGATCATTTTGACTGCCTCCAGAAGTTAGATCAGATGGCAAATTGGATTTGGTGATAGGTCTTTCCCTTTAGGTTTTACCCCAACAATGTTTTCATCAGTTTCGCTCACTCTCGAAATCAAGCATTTTACAGCAGGTTGGAGCAGCCTGTATCTCAGCACAGGAATAAGGTAGGGAAGAATTCTAAGGCTCATTTTGACTGCCTCCAGAAGTTAGATCAGATGGCAAATTGGATTTGGTGATAGGTCTTTCCCTTTAGGTTTTACCCCAACAATGTTTTCATCAGTTTCGCTCACTCTCGAAATCAAGCATTTTACAGCAGGTTGGAGCAGCCTGTATCTCAGCACAGGAATAAGGTAGGGAAGAATTCTAAGGCTCATTTTGACTGCCTCCAGAAGTTAGATCAGATGGCAAATTGGATTTGGTGCTAGGTCTTTCCCTTTAGGTTTTACCCCAACAATGTTTTCATTAGTTTCGCTCACTCTCGAAATCAAGCATTTTACAGCAGGTTGGAGCAGCCTGTATCTCAGCACAGGAATAAGGTAGGGAAGAATTCTAAGGATCATTTTGACTGCCTCCAGAAGTTAGATCAGATGGCAAATTGGATTTGGTTCTAGGTCTTTCCCTTTAGGTTTTACCCCAACAATGTTTTCATTAGTTTCGCTCACTCTCGAAATCAAGCATTTTACAGCAGGTTGGAGCAGCCTGTATCTCAGCACAGGAATAAGGTAGGGAAGAATTCTAAGGATCATTTTGACTGCCTCCAGAAGTTAGATCAGATGGCAAATTGGATTTGGTGCTAGGTCTTTCCCTTTAGGTTTTACCCCAACAATGTTTTCATTAGTTTCGCTCACTCTCGAAATCAAGCATTTTACAGCAGGTTGGAGCAGCCTGTATCTCAGCACAGGAATAAGGTAGGGAAGAATTCTAAGGCTCATTTTGACTGCCTCCAGAAGTTAGATCAGATGGCAAATTGGATTTGGTGCTAGGTCTTTCCCTTTAGGTTTTACCCCAACAATGTTTTCATTAGTTTCGCTCACTCTCGAAATCAAGCATTTTACAGCAGGTTGGAGCAGCCTGTATCTCAGCACAGGAATAAGGTAGGGAAGAATTCTAAGGCTCATTTTGACTGCCTCCAGAAGTTAGATCAGATGGCAAATTGGATTTGGTGCTAGGTCTTTCCCTTTAGGTTTTACCCCAACAATGTTTTCATTAGTTTCGCTCACTCTCGAAATCAAGCATTTTACAGCAGGTTGGAGCAGCCTGTATCTCAGCACAGGAATAAGGTAGGGAAGAATTCTAAGGATCATTTTGACTGCCTCCAGAAGTTAGATCAGATGGCAAATTGGATTTGGTGCTAGGTCTTTCCCTTTAGGTTTTACCCCAACAATGTTTTCATTAGTTTCGCTCACTCTCGAAATCAAGCATTTTACAGCAGGTTGGAGCAGCCTGTATCTCAGCACAGGAATAAGGTAGGGAAGAATTCTAAGGCTCATTTTGACTGCCTCCAGAAGTTAGATCAGATGGCAAATTGGATTTGGTGCTAGGTCTTTCCCTTTAGGTTTTACCCCAACAATGTTTTCATTAGTTTCGCTCACTCTCGAAATCAAGCATTTTACAGCAGGTTGGAGCAGCCTGTATCTCAGCACAGGAATAAGGTAGGGAAGAATTCTAAGGCTCATTTTGACTGCCTCCAGAAGTTAGATCAGATGGCAAATTGGATTTGGTGCTAGGTCTTTCCCTTTAGGTTTTACCCCAACAATGTTTTCATTAGTTTCGCTCACTCTCGAAATCAAGCATTTTACAGCAGGTTGGAGCAGCCTGTATCTCAGCACAGGAATAAGGTAGGGAAGAATTCTAAGGCTCATTTTGACTGCCTCCAGAAGTTAGATCAGATGGCAAATTGGATTTGGTGCTAGGTCTTTCCCTTTAGGTTTTACCCCAACAATGTTTTCATTAGTTTCGCTCACTCTCGAAATCAAGCATTTTACAGCAGGTTGGAGCAGCCTGTATCTCAGCACAGGAATAAGGTAGGGAAGAATTCTAAGGCTCATTTTGACTGCCTCCAGAAGTTAGATCAGATGGCAAATTGGATTTGGTGCTAGGTCTTTCCCTTTAGGTTTTACCCCAACAATGTTTTCATTAGTTTCGCTCACTCTCGAAATCAAGCATTTTACAGCAGGTTGGAGCAGCCTGTATCTCAGCACAGGAATAAGGTAGGGAAGAATTCTAAGGATCATTTTGACTGCCTCCAGAAGTTAGATCAGATGGCAAATTGGATTTGGTGCTAGGTCTTTCCCTTTAGGTTTTACCCCAACAATGTTTTCATTAGTTTCGCTCACTCTCGAAATCAAGCATTTTACAGCAGGTTGGAGCAGCCTGTATCTCAGCACAGGAATAAGGTAGGGAAGAATTCAAATGCTCATTTTGACTGCCTCCAGAAGTTAGATCAGATGGCAAATTGGATTTGGTGCTAGGTCTTTCCCTTTAGGTTTTACCCCAACAATGTTTTCATTAGTTTCGCTCACTCTCGAAATCAAGCATTTTACAGCAGGTTGGAGCAGCCTGTATCTCAGCACAGGAATAAGGTAGGGAAGAATTCTAAGGATCATTTTGACTGCCTCCAGAAGTTAGATCAGATGGCAAATTGGATTTGGTGCTAGGTCTTTCCCTTTAGGTTTTACCCCAACAATGTTTTCATCAGTTTCGCTCACTCTCGAAATCAAGCATTTTACAGCAGGTTGGAGCAGCCTGTATCTCAGCACAGGAATAAGGTAGGGAAGAATTCTAAGGCTCATTTTGACTGCCTCCAGAAGTTAGATCAGATGGCAAATTGGATTTGGTGCTAGGTCTTTCCCTTTAGGTTTTACCCCAACAATGTTTTCATCAGTTTCGCTCACTCTCGAAATCAAGCATTTTACAGCAGGTTGGAGCAGCCTGTATCTCAGCACAGGAATAAGGTAGGGAAGAATTCTAAGGATCATTTTGACTGCCTCCAGAAGTTAGATCAGATGGCAAATTGGATTTGGTGCTAGGTCTTTCCCTTTAGGTTTTACCCCAACAATGTTTTCATTAGTTTCGCTCACTCTCGAAATCAAGCATTTTACAGCAGGTTGGAGCAGCCTGTATCTCAGCACAGGAATAAGGTAGGGAAGAATTCTAAGGCTCATTTTGACTGCCTCCAGAAGTTAGATCAGATGGCAAATTGGATTTGGTGCTAGGTCTTTCCCTTTAGGTTTTACCCCAACAATGTTTTCATCAGTTTCGCTCACTCTCGAAATCAAGCATTTTACAGCAGGTTGGAGCAGCCTGTATCTCAGCACAGGAATAAGGTAGGGAAGAATTCTAAGGATCATTTTGACTGCCTCCAGAAGTTAGATCAGATGGCAAATTGGATTTGGTGCTAGGTCTTTCCCTTTAGGTTTTACCCCAACAATGTTTTCATCAGTTTCGCTCACTCTCGAAATCAAGCATTTTACAGCAGGTTGGAGCAGCCTGTATCTCAGCACAGGAATAAGGTAGGGAAGAATTCTAAGGCTCATTTTGACTGCCTCCAGAAGTTAGATCAGATGGCAAATTGGATTTGGTGCTAGGTCTTTCCCTTTAGGTTTTACCCCAACAATGTTTTCATTAGTTTCGCTCACTCTCGAAATCAAGCATTTTACAGCAGGTTGGAGCAGCCTGTATCTCAGCACAGGAATAAGGTAGGGAAGAATTCTAAGGATCATTTTGACTGCCTCCAGAAGTTAGATCAGATGGCAAATTGGATTTGGTGCTAGGTCTTTCCCTTTAGGTTTTACCCCAACAATGTTTTCATTAGTTTCGCTCACTCTCGAAATCAAGCATTTTACAGCAGGTTGGAGCAGCCTGTATCTCAGCACAGGAATAAGGTAGGGAAGAATTCTAAGGATCATTTTGACTGCCTCCAGAAGTTAGATCAGATGGCAAATTGGATTTGGTGCTAGGTCTTTCCCTTTAGGTTTTACCCCAACAATGTTTTCATTAGTTTCGCTCACTCTCGAAATCAAGCATTTTACAGCAGGTTGGAGCAGCCTGTATCTCAGCACAGGAATAAGGTAGGGAAGAATTCTAAGGATCATTTTGACTGCCTCCAGAAGTTAGATCAGATGGCAAATTGGATTTGGTGCTAGGTCTTTCCCTTTAGGTTTTACCCCAACAATGTTTTCATTAGTTTCGCTCACTCTCGAAATCAAGCATTTTACAGCAGGTTGGAGCAGCCTGTATCTCAGCACAGGAATAAGGTAGGGAAGAATTCTAAGGCTCATTTTGACTGCCTCCAGAAGTTAGATCAGATGGCAAATTGGATTTGGTGCTAGGTCTTTCCCTTTAGGTTTTACCCCAACAATGTTTTCATCAGTTTCGCTCACTCTCGAAATCAAGCATTTTACAGCAGGTTGGAGCAGCCTGTATCTCAGCACAGGAATAAGGTAGGGAAGAATTCTAAGGCTCATTTTGACTGCCTCCAGAAGTTAGATCAGATGGCAAATTGGATTTGGTGATAGGTCTTTCCCTTTAGGTTTTACCCCAACAATGTTTTCATTAGTTTCGCTCACTCTCGAAATCAAGCATTTTACAGCAGGTTGGAGCAGCCTGTATCTCAGCACAGGAATAAGGTAGGGAAGAATTCTAAGGCTCATTTTGACTGCCTCCAGAAGTTAGATCAGATGGCAAATTGGATTTGGTGCTAGGTCTTTCCCTTTAGGTTTTACCCCAACAATGTTTTCATCAGTTTCGCTCACTCTCGAAATCAAGCATTTTACAGCAGGTTGGAGCAGCCTGTATCTCAGCACAGGAATAAGGTAGGGAAGAATTCTAAGGCTCATTTTGACTGCCTCCAGAAGTTAGATCAGATGGCAAATTGGATTTGGTGCTAGGTCTTTCCCTTTAGGTTTTACCCCAACAATGTTTTCATCAGTTTCGCTCACTCTCGAAATCAAGCATTTTACAGCAGGTTGGAGCAGCCTGTATCTCAGCACAGGAATAAGGTAGGGAAGAATTCTAAGGATCATTTTGACTGCCTCCAGAAGTTAGATCAGATGGCAAATTGGATTTGGTGATAGGTCTTTCCCTTTAGGTTTTACCCCAACAATGTTTTCATCAGTTTCGCTCACTCTCGAAATCAAGCATTTTACAGCAGGTTGGAGCAGCCTGTATCTCAGCACAGGAATAAGGTAGGGAAGAATTCTAAGGCTCATTTTGACTGCCTCCAGAAGTTAGATCAGATGGCAAATTGGATTTGGTGATAGGTCTTTCCCTTTAGGTTTTACCCCAACAATGTTTTCATCAGTTTCGCTCACTCTCGAAATCAAGCATTTTACAGCAGGTTGGAGCAGCCTGTATCTCAGCACAGGAATAAGGTAGGGAAGAATTCTAAGGCTCATTTTGACTGCCTCCAGAAGTTAGATCAGATGGCAAATTGGATTTGGTGCTAGGTCTTTCCCTTTAGGTTTTACCCCAACAATGTTTTCATTAGTTTCGCTCACTCTCGAAATCAAGCATTTTACAGCAGGTTGGAGCAGCCTGTATCTCAGCACAGGAATAAGGTAGGGAAGAATTCTAAGGATCATTTTGACTGCCTCCAGAAGTTAGATCAGATGGCAAATTGGATTTGGTTCTAGGTCTTTCCCTTTAGGTTTTACCCCAACAATGTTTTCATTAGTTTCGCTCACTCTCGAAATCAAGCATTTTACAGCAGGTTGGAGCAGCCTGTATCTCAGCACAGGAATAAGGTAGGGAAGAATTCTAAGGATCATTTTGACTGCCTCCAGAAGTTAGATCAGATGGCAAATTGGATTTGGTGCTAGGTCTTTCCCTTTAGGTTTTACCCCAACAATGTTTTCATCAGTTTCGCTCACTCTCGAAATCAAGCATTTTACAGCAGGTTGGAGCAGCCTGTATCTCAGCACAGGAATAAGGTAGGGAAGAATTCTAAGGCTCATTTTGACTGCCTCCAGAAGTTAGATCAGATGGCAAATTGGATTTGGTGCTAGGTCTTTCCCTTTAGGTTTTACCCCAACAATGTTTTCATCAGTTTCGCTCACTCTCGAAATCAAGCATTTTACAGCAGGTTGGAGCAGCCTGTATCTCAGCACAGGAATAAGGTAGGGAAGAATTCTAAGGCTCATTTTGACTGCCTCCAGAAGTTAGATCAGATGGCAAATTGGATTTGGTGCTAGGTCTTTCCCTTTAGGTTTTACCCCAACAATGTTTTCATCAGTTTCGCTCACTCTCGAAATCAAGCATTTTACAGCAGGTTGGAGCAGCCTGTATCTCAGCACAGGAATAAGGTAGGGAAGAATTCTAAGGCTCATTTTGACTGCCTCCAGAAGTTAGATCAGATGGCAAATTGGATTTGGTGCTAGGTCTTTCCCTTTAGGTTTTACCCCAACAATGTTTTCATCAGTTTCGCTCACTCTCGAAATCAAGCATTTTACAGCAGGTTGGAGCAGCCTGTATCTCAGCACAGGAATAAGGTAGGGAAGAATTCTAAGGCTCATTTTGACTGCCTCCAGAAGTTAGATCAGATGGCAAATTGGATTTGGTGCTAGGTCTTTCCCTTTAGGTTTTACCCCAACAATGTTTTCATTAGTTTCGCTCACTCTCGAAATCAAGCATTTTACAGCAGGTTGGAGCAGCCTGTATCTCAGCACAGGAATAAGGTAGGGAAGAATTCTAAGGATCATTTTGACTGCCTCCAGAAGTTAGATCAGATGGCAAATTGGATTTGGTTCTAGGTCTTTCCCTTTAGGTTTTACCCCAACAATGTTTTCATTAGTTTCGCTCACTCTCGAAATCAAGCATTTTACAGCAGGTTGGAGCAGCCTGTATCTCAGCACAGGAATAAGGTAGGGAAGAATTCTAAGGATCATTTTGACTGCCTCCAGAAGTTAGATCAGATGGCAAATTGGATTTGGTGCTAGGTCTTTCCCTTTAGGTTTTACCCCAACAATGTTTTCATTAGTTTCGCTCACTCTCGAAATCAAGCATTTTACAGCAGGTTGGAGCAGCCTGTATCTCAGCACAGGAATAAGGTAGGGAAGAATTCTAAGGCTCATTTTGACTGCCTCCAGAAGTTAGATCAGATGGCAAATTGGATTTGGTGATAGGTCTTTCCCTTTAGGTTTTACCCCAACAATGTTTTCATCAGTTTCGCTCACTCTCGAAATCAAGCATTTTACAGCAGGTTGGAGCAGCCTGTATCTCAGCACAGGAATAAGGTAGGGAAGAATTCTAAGGATCATTTTGACTGCCTCCAGAAGTTAGATCAGATGGCAAATTGGATTTGGTTCTAGGTCTTTCCCTTTAGGTTTTACCCCAACAATGTTTTCATTAGTTTCGCTCACTCTCGAAATCAAGCATTTTACAGCAGGTTGGAGCAGCCTGTATCTCAGCACAGGAATAAGGTAGGGAAGAATTCTAAGGATCATTTTGACTGCCTCCAGAAGTTAGATCAGATGGCAAATTGGATTTGGTGCTAGGTCTTTCCCTTTAGGTTTTACCCCAACAATGTTTTCATCAGTTTCGCTCACTCTCGAAATCAAGCATTTTACAGCAGGTTGGAGCAGCCTGTATCTCAGCACAGGAATAAGGTAGGGAAGAATTCTAAGGCTCATTTTGACTGCCTCCAGAAGTTAGATCAGATGGCAAATTGGATTTGGTGCTAGGTCTTTCCCTTTAGGTTTTACCCCAACAATGTTTTCATCAGTTTCGCTCACTCTCGAAATCAAGCATTTTACAGCAGGTTGGAGCAGCCTGTATCTCAGCACAGGAATAAGGTAGGGAAGAATTCTAAGGCTCATTTTGACTGCCTCCAGAAGTTAGATCAGATGGCAAATTGGATTTGGTGCTAGGTCTTTCCCTTTAGGTTTTACCCCAACAATGTTTTCATCAGTTTCGCTCACTCTCGAAATCAAGCATTTTACAGCAGGTTGGAGCAGCCTGTATCTCAGCACAGGAATAAGGTAGGGAAGAATTCTAAGGCTCATTTTGACTGCCTCCAGAAGTTAGATCAGATGGCAAATTGGATTTGGTGCTAGGTCTTTCCCTTTAGGTTTTACCCCAACAATGTTTTCATCAGTTTCGCTCACTCTCGAAATCAAGCATTTTACAGCAGGTTGGAGCAGCCTGTATCTCAGCACAGGAATAAGGTAGGGAAGAATTCTAAGGCTCATTTTGACTGCCTCCAGAAGTTAGATCAGATGGCAAATTGGATTTGGTGCTAGGTCTTTCCCTTTAGGTTTTACCCCAACAATGTTTTCATTAGTTTCGCTCACTCTCGAAATCAAGCATTTTACAGCAGGTTGGAGCAGCCTGTATCTCAGCACAGGAATAAGGTAGGGAAGAATTCTAAGGATCATTTTGACTGCCTCCAGAAGTTAGATCAGATGGCAAATTGGATTTGGTTCTAGGTCTTTCCCTTTAGGTTTTACCCCAACAATGTTTTCATTAGTTTCGCTCACTCTCGAAATCAAGCATTTTACAGCAGGTTGGAGCAGCCTGTATCTCAGCACAGGAATAAGGTAGGGAAGAATTCTAAGGCTCATTTTGACTGCCTCCAGAAGTTAGATCAGATGGCAAATTGGATTTGGTGCTAGGTCTTTCCCTTTAGGTTTTACCCCAACAATGTTTTCATTAGTTTCGCTCACTCTCGAAATCAAGCATTTTACAGCAGGTTGGAGCAGCCTGTATCTCAGCACAGGAATAAGGTAGGGAAGAATTCTAAGGCTCATTTTGACTGCCTCCAGAAGTTAGATCAGATGGCAAATTGGATTTGGTGCTAGGTCTTTCCCTTTAGGTTTTACCCCAACAATGTTTTCATTAGTTTCGCTCACTCTCGAAATCAAGCATTTTACAGCAGGTTGGAGCAGCCTGTATCTCAGCACAGGAATAAGGTAGGGAAGAATTCTAAGGCTCATTTTGACTGCCTCCAGAAGTTAGATCAGATGGCAAATTGGATTTGGTGCTAGGTCTTTCCCTTTAGGTTTTACCCCAACAATGTTTTCATCAGTTTCGCTCACTCTCGAAATCAAGCATTTTACAGCAGGTTGGAGCAGCCTGTATCTCAGCACAGGAATAAGGTAGGGAAGAATTCTAAGGATCATTTTGACTGCCTCCAGAAGTTAGATCAGATGGCAAATTGGATTTGGTGCTAGGTCTTTCCCTTTAGGTTTTACCCCAACAATGTTTTCATTAGTTTCGCTCACTCTCGAAATCAAGCATTTTACAGCAGGTTGGAGCAGCCTGTATCTCAGCACAGGAATAAGGTAGGGAAGAATTCTAAGGCTCATTTTGACTGCCTCCAGAAGTTAGATCAGATGGCAAATTGGATTTGGTGCTAGGTCTTTCCCTTTAGGTTTTACCCCAACAATGTTTTCATCAGTTTCGCTCACTCTCGAAATCAAGCATTTTACAGCAGGTTGGAGCAGCCTGTATCTCAGCACAGGAATAAGGTAGGGAAGAATTCTAAGGCTCATTTTGACTGCCTCCAGAAGTTAGATCAGATGGCAAATTGGATTTGGTGCTAGGTCTTTCCCTTTAGGTTTTACCCCAAAAATGTTTTCATCAGTTTCGCTCACTCTCGAAATCAAGCATTTTACAGCAGGTTGGAGCAGCCTGTATCTCAGCACAGGAATAAGGTAGGGAAGAATTCTAAGGCTCATTTTGACTGCCTCCAGAAGTTAGATCAGATGGCAAATTGGATTTGGTGCTAGGTCTTTCCCTTTAGGTTTTACCCCAACAATGTTTTCATCAGTTTCGCTCACTCTCGAAATCAAGCATTTTACAGCAGGTTGGAGCAGCCTGTATCTCAGCACAGGAATAAGGTAGGGAAGAATTCTAAGGCTCATTTTGACTGCCTCCAGAAGTTAGATCAGATGGCAAATTGGATTTGGTGCTAGGTCTTTCCCTTTAGGTTTTACCCCAACAATGTTTTCATCAGTTTCGCTCACTCTCGAAATCAAGCATTTTACAGCAGGTTGGAGCAGCCTGTATCTCAGCACAGGAATAAGGTAGGGAAGAATTCTAAGGATCATTTTGACTGCCTCCAGAAGTTAGATCAGATGGCAAATTGGATTTGGTGCTAGGTCTTTCCCTTTAGGTTTTACCCCAACAATGTTTTCATTAGTTTCGCTCACTCTCGAAATCAAGCATTTTACAGCAGGTTGGAGCAGCCTGTATCTCAGCACAGGAATAAGGTAGGGAAGAATTCTAAGGATCATTTTGACTGCCTCCAGAAGTTAGATCAGATGGCAAATTGGATTTGGTTCTAGGTCTTTCCCTTTAGGTTTTACCCCAACAATGTTTTCATTAGTTTCGCTCACTCTCGAAATCAAGCATTTTACAGCAGGTTGGAGCAGCCTGTATCTCAGCACAGGAATAAGGTAGGGAAGAATTCTAAGGATCATTTTGACTGCCTCCAGAAGTTAGATCAGATGGCAAATTGGATTTGGTGCTAGGTCTTTCCCTTTAGGTTTTACCCCAACAATGTTTTCATTAGTTTCGCTCACTCTCGAAATCAAGCATTTTACAGCAGGTTGGAGCAGCCTGTATCTCAGCACAGGAATAAGGTAGGGAAGAATTCTAAGGCTCATTTTGACTGCCTCCAGAAGTTAGATCAGATGGCAAATTGGATTTGGTGCTAGGTCTTTCCCTTTAGGTTTTACCCCAACAATGTTTTCATTAGTTTCGCTCACTCTCGAAATCAAGCATTTTACAGCAGGTTGGAGCAGCCTGTATCTCAGCACAGGAATAAGGTAGGGAAGAATTCTAAGGCTCATTTTGACTGCCTCCAGAAGTTAGATCAGATGGCAAATTGGATTTGGTGCTAGGTCTTTCCCTTTAGGTTTTACCCCAACAATGTTTTCATCAGTTTCGCTCACTCTCGAAATCAAGCATTTTACAGCAGGTTGGAGCAGCCTGTATCTCAGCACAGGAATAAGGTAGGGAAGAATTCTAAGGATCATTTTGACTGCCTCCAGAAGTTAGATCAGATGGCAAATTGGATTTGGTGCTAGGTCTTTCCCTTTAGGTTTTACCCCAACAATGTTTTCATTAGTTTCGCTCACTCTCGAAATCAAGCATTTTACAGCAGGTTGGAGCAGCCTGTATCTCAGCACAGGAATAAGGTAGGGAAGAATTCTAAGGCTCATTTTGACTGCCTCCAGAAGTTAGATCAGATGGCAAATTGGATTTGGTGCTAGGTCTTTCCCTTTAGGTTTTACCCCAACAATGTTTTCATCAGTTTCGCTCACTCTCGAAATCAAGCATTTTACAGCAGGTTGGAGCAGCCTGTATCTCAGCACAGGAATAAGGTAGGGAAGAATTCTAAGGCTCATTTTGACTGCCTCCAGAAGTTAGATCAGATGGCAAATTGGATTTGGTGCTAGGTCTTTCCCTTTAGGTTTTACCCCAAAAATGTTTTCATCAGTTTCGCTCACTCTCGAAATCAAGCATTTTACAGCAGGTTGGAGCAGCCTGTATCTCAGCACAGGAATAAGGTAGGGAAGAATTCTAAGGCTCATTTTGACTGCCTCCAGAAGTTAGATCAGATGGCAAATTGGATTTGGTGCTAGGTCTTTCCCTTTAGGTTTTACCCCAACAATGTTTTCATCAGTTTCGCTCACTCTCGAAATCAAGCATTTTACAGCAGGTTGGAGCAGCCTGTATCTCAGCACAGGAATAAGGTAGGGAAGAATTCTAAGGATCATTTTGACTGCCTCCAGAAGTTAGATCAGATGGCAAATTGGATTTGGTGCTAGGTCTTTCCCTTTAGGTTTTACCCCAACAATGTTTTCATCAGTTTCGCTCACTCTCGAAATCAAGCATTTTACAGCAGGTTGGAGCAGCCTGTATCTCAGCACAGGAATAAGGTAGGGAAGAATTCTAAGGATCATTTTGACTGCCTCCAGAAGTTAGATCAGATGGCAAATTGGATTTGGTGCTAGGTCTTTCCCTTTAGGTTTTACCCCAACAATGTTTTCATTAGTTTCGCTCACTCTCGAAATCAAGCATTTTACAGCAGGTTGGAGCAGCCTGTATCTCAGCACAGGAATAAGGTAGGGAAGAATTCTAAGGCTCATTTTGACTGCCTCCAGAAGTTAGATCAGATGGCAAATTGGATTTGGTTCTAGGTCTTTCCCTTTAGGTTTTACCCCAACAATGTTTTCATTAGTTTCGCTCACTCTCGAAATCAAGCATTTTACAGCAGGTTGGAGCAGCCTGTATCTCAGCACAGGAATAAGGTAGGGAAGAATTCTAAGGCTCATTTTGACTGCCTCCAGAAGTTAGATCAGATGGCAAATTGGATTTGGTGCTAGGTCTTTCCCTTTAGGTTTTACCCCAACAATGTTTTCATCAGTTTCGCTCACTCTCGAAATCAAGCATTTTACAGCAGGTTGGAGCAGCCTGTATCTCAGCACAGGAATAAGGTAGGGAAGAATTCTAAGGCTCATTTTGACTGCCTCCAGAAGTTAGATCAGATGGCAAATTGGATTTGGTGCTAGGTCTTTCCCTTTAGGTTTTACCCCAACAATGTTTTCATCAGTTTCGCTCACTCTCGAAATCAAGCATTTTACAGCAGGTTGGAGCAGCCTGTATCTCAGCACAGGAATAAGGTAGGGAAGAATTCTAAGGCTCATTTTGACTGCCTCCAGAAGTTAGATCAGATGGCAAATTGGATTTGGTGCTAGGTCTTTCCCTTTAGGTTTTACCCCAACAATGTTTTCATCAGTTTCGCTCACTCTCGAAATCAAGCATTTTACAGCAGGTTGGAGCAGCCTGTATCTCAGCACAGGAATAAGGTAGGGAAGAATTCTAAGGCTCATTTTGACTGCCTCCAGAAGTTAGATCAGATGGCAAATTGGATTTGGTGCTAGGTCTTTCCCTTTAGGTTTTACCCCAACAATGTTTTCATTAGTTTCGCTCACTCTCGAAATCAAGCATTTTACAGCAGGTTGGAGCAGCCTGTATCTCAGCACAGGAATAAGGTAGGGAAGAATTCTAAGGCTCATTTTGACTGCCTCCAGAAGTTAGATCAGATGGCAAATTGGATTTGGTGCTAGGTCTTTCCCTTTAGGTTTTACCCCAACAATGTTTTCATTAGTTTCGCTCACTCTCGAAATCAAGCATTTTACAGCAGGTTGGAGCAGCCTGTATCTCAGCACAGGAATAAGGTAGGGAAGAATTCTAAGGCTCATTTTGACTGCCTCCAGAAGTTAGATCAGATGGCAAATTGGATTTGGTGCTAGGTCTTTCCCTTTAGGTTTTACCCCAACAATGTTTTCATCAGTTTCGCTCACTCTCGAAATCAAGCATTTTACAGCAGGTTGGAGCAGCCTGTATCTCAGCACAGGAATAAGGTAGGGAAGAATTCTAAGGCTCATTTTGACTGCCTTCAGAAGTTAGATCAGATGGCAAATTGGATTTGGTGCTAGGTCTTTCCCTTTAGGTTTTACCCCAACAATGTTTTCATCAGTTTCGCTCACTCTCGAAATCAAGCATTTTACAGCAGGTTGGAGCAGCCTGTATCTCAGCACAGGAATAAGGTAGGGAAGAATTCTAAGGCTCATTTTGACTGCCTCCAGAAGTTAGATCAGATGGCAAATTGGATTTGGTGCTAGGTCTTTCCCTTTAGGTTTTACCCCAACAATGTTTTCATTAGTTTCGCTCACTCTCGAAATCAAGCATTTTACAGCAGGTTGGAGCAGCCTGTATCTCAGCACAGGAATAAGGTAGGGAAGAATTCTAAGGCTCATTTTGACTGCCTCCAGAAGTTAGATCAGATGGCAAATTGGATTTGGTTCTAGGTCTTTCCCTTTAGGTTTTACCCCAACAATGTTTTCATTAGTTTCGCTCACTCTCGAAATCAAGCATTTTACAGCAGGTTGGAGCAGCCTGTATCTCAGCACAGGAATAAGGTAGGGAAGAATTCTAAGGATCATTTTGACTGCCTCCAGAAGTTAGATCAGATGGCAAATCGGATTTGGTGCTAGGTCTTTCCCTTTAGGTTTTACCCCAACAATGTTTTCATTAGTTTCGCTCACTCTCGAAATCAAGCATTTTACAGCAGGTTGGAGCAGCCTGTATCTCAGCACAGGAATAAGGTAGGGAAGAATTCTAAGGCTCATTTTGACTGCCTCCAGAAGTTAGATCAGATGGCAAATTGGATTTGGTGCTAGGTCTTTCCCTTTAGGTTTTACCCCAACAATGTTTTCATTAGTTTCGCTCACTCTCGAAATCAAGCATTTTACAGCAGGTTGGAGCAGCCTGTATCTCAGCACAGGAATAAGGTAGGGAAGAATTCTAAGGCTCATTTTGACTGCCTCCAGAAGTTAGATCAGATGGCAAATTGGATTTGGTGCTAGGTCTTTCCCTTTAGGTTTTACCCCAACAATGTTTTCATCAGTTTCGCTCACTCTCGAAATCAAGCATTTTACAGCAGGTTGGAGCAGCCTGTATCTCAGCACAGGAATAAGGTAGGGAAGAATTCTAAGGATCATTTTGACTGCCTCCAGAAGTTAGATCAGATGGCAAATTGGATTTGGTGCTAGGTCTTTCCCTTTAGGTTTTACCCCAACAATGTTTTCATCAGTTTCGCTCACTCTCGAAATCAAGCATTTTACAGCAGGTTGGAGCAGCCTGTATCTCAGCACAGGAATAAGGTAGGGAAGAATTCTAAGGCTCATTTTGACTGCCTCCAGAAGTTAGATCAGATGGCAAATTGGATTTGGTGCTAGGTCTTTCCCTTTAGGTTTTACCCCAACAATGTTTTCATTAGTTTCGCTCACTCTCGAAATCAAGCATTTTACAGCAGGTTGGAGCAGCCTGTATCTCAGCACAGGAATAAGGTAGGGAAGAATTCTAAGGCTCATTTTGACTGCCTCCAGAAGTTAGATCAGATGGCAAATTGGATTTGGTGCTAGGTCTTTCCCTTTAGGTTTTACCCCAACAATGTTTTCATTAGTTTCGCTCACTCTCGAAATCAAGCATTTTACAGCAGGTTGGAGCAGCCTGTATCTCAGCACAGGAATAAGGTAGGGAAGAATTCTAAGGCTCATTTTGACTGCCTCCAGAAGTTAGATCAGATGGCAAATTGGATTTGGTTCTAGGTCTTTCCCTTTAGGTTTTACCCCAACAATGTTTTCATTAGTTTCGCTCACTCTCGAAATCAAGCATTTTACAGCAGGTTGGAGCAGCCTGTATCTCAGCACAGGAATAAGGTAGGGAAGAATTCTAAGGCTCATTTTGACTGCCTCCAGAAGTTAGATCAGATGGCAAATTGGATTTGGTGCTAGGTCTTTCCCTTTAGGTTTTACCCCAACAATGTTTTCATTAGTTTCGCTCACTCTCGAAATCAAGCATTTTACAGCAGGTTGGAGCAGCCTGTATCTCAGCACAGGAATAAGGTAGGGAAGAATTCTAAGGCTCATTTTGACTGCCTCCAGAAGTTAGATCAGATGGCAAATTGGATTTGGTGCTAGGTCTTTCCCTTTAGGTTTTACCCCAACAATGTTTTCATTAGTTTCGCTCACTCTCGAAATCAAGCATTTTACAGCAGGTTGGAGCAGCCTGTATCTCAGCACAGGAATAAGGTAGGGAAGAATTCTAAGGCTCATTTTGACTGCCTCCAGAAGTTAGATCAGATGGCAAATTGGATTTGGTGCTAGGTCTTTCCCTTTAGGTTTTACCCCAACAATGTTTTCATCAGTTTCGCTCACTCTCGAAATCAAGCATTTTACAGCAGGTTGGAGCAGCCTGTATCTCAGCACAGGAATAAGGTAGGGAAGAATTCTAAGGCTCATTTTGACTGCCTCCAGAAGTTAGATCAGATGGCAAATTGGATTTGGTGCTAGGTCTTTCCCTTTAGGTTTTACCCCAACAATGTTTTCATTAGTTTCGCTCACTCTCGAAATCAAGCATTTTACAGCAGGTTGGAGCAGCCTGTATCTCAGCACAGGAATAAGGTAGGGAAGAATTCTAAGGCTCATTTTGACTGCCTCCAGAAGTTAGATCAGATGGCAAATTGGATTTGGTGCTAGGTCTTTCCCTTTAGGTTTTACCCCAACAATGTTTTCATTAGTTTCGCTCACTCTCGAAATCAAGCATTTTACAGCAGGTTGGAGCAGCCTGTATCTCAGCACAGGAATAAGGTAGGGAAGAATTCTAAGGCTCATTTTGACTGCCTCCAGAAGTTAGATCAGATGGCAAATTGGATTTGGTGCTAGGTCTTTCCCTTTAGGTTTTACCCCAACAATGTTTTCATTAGTTTCGCTCACTCTCGAAATCAAGCATTTTACAGCAGGTTGGAGCAGCCTGTATCTCAGCACAGGAATAAGGTAGGGAAGAATTCTAAGGCTCATTTTGACTGCCTCCAGAAGTTAGATCAGATGGCAAATTGGATTTGGTGCTAGGTCTTTCCCTTTAGGTTTTACCCCAACAATGTTTTCATTAGTTTCGCTCACTCTCGAAATCAAGCATTTTACAGCAGGTTGGAGCAGCCTGTATCTCAGCACAGGAATAAGGTAGGGAAGAATTCTAAGGCTCATTTTGACTGCCTCCAGAAGTTAGATCAGATGGCAAATTGGATTTGGTGCTAGGTCTTTCCCTTTAGGTTTTACCCCAACAATGTTTTCATTAGTTTCGCTCACTCTCGAAATCAAGCATTTTACAGCAGGTTGGAGCAGCCTGTATCTCAGCACAGGAATAAGGTAGGGAAGAATTCTAAGGATCATTTTGACTGCCTCCAGAAGTTAGATCAGATGGCAAATTGGATTTGGTGCTAGGTCTTTCCCTTTAGGTTTTACCCCAACAATGTTTTCATTAGTTTCGCTCACTCTCGAAATCAAGCATTTTACAGCAGGTTGGAGCAGCCTGTATCTCAGCACAGGAATAAGGTAGGGAAGAATTCAAATGCTCATTTTAACTGCCTCCAGAAGTTAGATCAGATGGCAAATTGGATTTGGTGCTAGGTCTTTCCCTTTAGGTTTTACCCCAACAATGTTTTCATTAGTTTCGCTCACTCTCGAAATCAAGCATTTTACAGCAGGTTGGAGCAGCCTGTATCTCAGCACAGGAATAAGGTAGGGAAGAATTCTAAGGATCATTTTGACTGCCTCCAGAAGTTAGATCAGATGGCAAATTGGATTTGGTGATAGGTCTTTCCCTTTAGGTTTTACCCCAACAATGTTTTCATCAGTTTCGCTCACTCTCGAAATCAAGCATTTTACAGCAGGTTGGAGCAGCCTGTATCTCAGCACAGGAATAAGGTAGGGAAGAATTCTAAGGCTCATTTTGACTGCCTCCAGAAGTTAGATCAGATGGCAAATTGGATTTGGTGCTAGGTCTTTCCCTTTAGGTTTTACCCCAACAATGTTTTCATCAGTTTCGCTCACTCTCGAAATCAAGCATTTTACAGCAGGTTGGAGCAGCCTGTATCTCAGCACAGGAATAAGGTAGGGAAGAATTCTAAGGCTCATTTTGACTGCCTCCAGAAGTTAGATCAGATGGCAAATTGGATTTGGTGCTAGGTCTTTCCCTTTAGGTTTTACCCCAACAATGTTTTCATTAGTTTCGCTCACTCTCGAAATCAAGCATTTTACAGCAGGTTGGAGCAGCCTGTATCTCAGCACAGGAATAAGGTCGGGAAGAATTCTAAGGCTCATTTTGACTGCCTCCAGAAGTTAGATCAGATGGCAAATTGGATTTGGTGCTAGGTCTTTCCCTTTAGGTTTTACCCCAACAATGTTTTCATCAGTTTCGCTCACTCTCGAAATCAAGCATTTTACAGCAGGTTGGAGCAGCCTGTATCTCAGCACAGCAATAAGGTAGGGAAGAATTCTAAGGATCATTTTGACTGCCTCCAGAAGTTAGATCAGATGGCAAATTGGATTTGGTGCTAGGTCTTTCCCTTTAGGTTTTACCCCAACAATGTTTTCATTAGTTTCGCTCACTCTCGAAATCAAGCATTTTACAGCAGGTTGGAGCAGCCTGTATCTCAGCACAGGAATAAGGTAGGGAAGAATTCTAAGGCTCATTTTGACTGCCTCCAGAAGTTAGATCAGATGGCAAATTGGATTTGGTGCTAGGTCTTTCCCTTTAGGTTTTACCCCAACAATGTTTTCATTAGTTTCGCTCACTCTCGAAATCAAGCATTTTACAGCAGGTTGGAGCAGCCTGTATCTCAGCACAGGAATAAGGTAGGGAAGAATTCTAAGGATCATTTTGACTGCCTCCAGAAGTTAGATCAGATGGCAAATTGGATTTGGTGATAGGTCTTTCCCTTTAGGTTTTACCCCAACAATGTTTTCATCAGTTTCGCTCACTCTCGAAATCAAGCATTTTACAGCAGGTTGGAGCAGCCTGTATCTCAGCACAGGAATAAGGTAGGGAAGAATTCTAAGGCTCATTTTGACTGCCTCCAGAAGTTAGATCAGATGGCAAATTGGATTTGGTGCTAGGTCTTTCCCTTTAGGTTTTACCCCAACAATGTTTTCATCAGTTTCGCTCACTCTCGAAATCAAGCATTTTACAGCAGGTTGGAGCAGCCTGTATCTCAGCACAGGAATAAGGTAGGGAAGAATTCTAAGGCTCATTTTGACTGCCTCCAGAAGTTAGATCAGATGGCA
Source organism: Melanerpes formicivorus (assembly GCF_026170545.1). NCBI lineage: Eukaryota > Metazoa > Chordata > Aves > Piciformes > Picidae > Melanerpes > Melanerpes formicivorus. The sequence goes on from NW_027142843.1 coordinate 74,373, forward strand.
AATTGGATTTGGTGCTAGGTCTTTCCCTTTAGGTTTTACCCCAACAATGTTTTCATTAGTTTCGCTCACTCTCGAAATCAAGCATTTTACAGCAGGTTGGAGCAGCCTGTATCTCAGCACAGCAATAAGGTAGGGAAGAATTCTAAGGATCATTTTGACTGCCTCCAGAAGTTAGATCAGATGGCAAATTGGATTTGGTGCTAGGTCTTTCCCTTTAGGTTTTACCCCAACAATGTTTTCATTAGTTTCGCTCACTCTCGAAATCAAGCATTTTACAGCAGGTTGGAGCAGCCTGTATCTCAGCACAGGAATAAGGTAGGGAAGAATTCTAAGGCTCATTTTGACTGCCTCCAGAAGTTAGATCAGATGGCAAATTGGATTTGGTGCTAGGTCTTTCCCTTTAGGTTTTACCCCAACAATGTTTTCATTAGTTTCGCTCACTCTCGAAATCAAGCATTTTACAGCAGGTTGGAGCAGCCTGTATCTCAGCACAGGAATAAGGTAGGGAAGAATTCTAAGGCTCATTTTGACTGCCTCCAGAAGTTAGATCAGATGGCAAATTGGATTTGGTGCTAGGTCTTTCCCTTTAGGTTTTACCCCAACAATGTTTTCATTAGTTTCGCTCACTCTCGAAATCAAGCATTTTACAGCAGGTTGGAGCAGCCTGTATCTCAGCACAGGAATAAGGTAGGGAAGAATTCTAAGGATCATTTTGACTGCCTCCAGAAGTTAGATCAGATGGCAAATTGGATTTGGTGCTAGGTCTTTCCCTTTAGGTTTTACCCCAACAATGTTTTCATTAGTTTCGCTCACTCTCGAAATCAAGCATTTTACAGCAGGTTGGAGCAGCCTGTATCTCAGCACAGGAATAAGGTAGGGAAGAATTCTAAGGATCATTTTGACTGCCTCCAGAAGTTAGATCAGATGGCAAATTGGATTTGGTGCTAGGTCTTTCCCTTTAGGTTTTACCCCAACAATGTTTTCATTAGTTTCGCTCACTCTCGAAATCAAGCATTTTACAGCAGGTTGGAGCAGCCTGTATCTCAGCACAGGAATAAGGTAGGGAAGAATTCTAAGGATCATTTTGACTGCCTCCAGAAGTTAGATCAGATGGCAAATTGGATTTGGTGATAGGTCTTTCCCTTTAGGTTTTACCCCAACAATGTTTTCATCAGTTTCGCTCACTCTCGAAATCAAGCATTTTACAGCAGGTTGGAGCAGCCTGTATCTCAGCACAGGAATAAGGTAGGGAAGAATTCTAAGGCTCATTTTGACTGCCTCCAGAAGTTAGATCAGATGGCAAATTGGATTTGGTGCTAGGTCTTTCCCTTTAGGTTTTACCCCAACAATGTTTTCATCAGTTTCGCTCACTCTCGAAATCAAGCATTTTACAGCAGGTTGGAGCAGCCTGTATCTCAGCACAGGAATAAGGTAGGGAAGAATTCTAAGGCTCATTTTGACTGCCTCCAGAAGTTAGATCAGATGGCAAATTGGATTTGGTGCTAGGTCTTTCCCTTTAGGTTTTACCCCAACAATGTTTTCATTAGTTTCGCTCACTCTCGAAATCAAGCATTTTACAGCAGGTTGGAGCAGCCTGTATCTCAGCACAGGAATAAGGTAGGGAAGAATTCTAAGGCTCATTTTGACTGCCTCCAGAAGTTAGATCAGATGGTGTATGGCAAATTGGATTTGGTGCTAGGTCTTTCCCTTTAGGTTTTACCCCAACAATGTTTTCATCAGTTTCGCTCACTCTCGAAATCAAGCATTTTACAGCAGGTTGGAGCAGCCTGTATCTCAGCACAGCAATAAGGTAGGGAAGAATTCTAAGGATCATTTTGACTGCCTCCAGAAGTTAGATCAGATGGCAAATTGGATTTGGTGCTAGGTCTTTCCCTTTAGGTTTTACCCCAACAATGTTTTCATTAGTTTCGCTCACTCTCGAAATCAAGCATTTTACAGCAGGTTGGAGCAGCCTGTATCTCAGCACAGGAATAAGGTAGGGAAGAATTCTAAGGCTCATTTTGACTGCCTCCAGAAGTTAGATCAGATGGCAAATTGGATTTGGTGCTAGGTCTTTCCCTTTAGGTTTTACCCCAACAATGTTTTCATTAGTTTCGCTCACTCTCGAAATCAAGCATTTTACAGCAGGTTGGAGCAGCCTGTATCTCAGCACAGGAATAAGGTAGGGAAGAATTCTAAGGATCATTTTGACTGCCTCCAGAAGTTAGATCAGATGGCAAATTGGATTTGGTGATAGGTCTTTCCCTTTAGGTTTTACCCCAACAATGTTTTCATCAGTTTCGCTCACTCTCGAAATCAAGCATTTTACAGCAGGTTGGAGCAGCCTGTATCTCAGCACAGGAATAAGGTAGGGAAGAATTCTAAGGCTCATTTTGACTGCCTCCAGAAGTTAGATCAGATGGCAAATTGGATTTGGTGCTAGGTCTTTCCCTTTAGGTTTTACCCCAACAATGTTTTCATTAGTTTCGCTCACTCTCGAAATCAAGCATTTTACAGCAGGTTGGAGCAGCCTGTATCTCAGCACAGGAATAAGGTAGGGAAGAATTCTAAGGCTCATTTTGACTGCCTCCAGAAGTTAGATCAGATGGCAAATTGGATTTGGTGCTAGGTCTTTCCCTTTAGGTTTTACCCCAACAATGTTTTCATCAGTTTCGCTCACTCTCGAAATCAAGCATTTTACAGCAGGTTGGAGCAGCCTGTATCTCAGCACAGCAATAAGGTAGGGAAGAATTCTAAGGCTCATTTTGACTGCCTCCAGAAGTTAGATCAGATGGCAAATTGGATTTGGTGCTAGGTCTTTCCCTTTAGGTTTTACCCCAACAATGTTTTCATTAGTTTCGCTCACTCTCGAAATCAAGCATTTTACAGCAGGTTGGAGCAGCCTGTATCTCAGCACAGGAATAAGGTAGGGAAGAATTCTAAGGATCATTTTGACTGCCTCCAGAAGTTAGATCAGATGGCAAATTGGATTTGGTTCTAGGTCTTTCCCTTTAGGTTTTACCCCAACAATGTTTTCATTAGTTTCGCTCACTCTCGAAATCAAGCATTTTACAGCAGGTTGGAGCAGCCTGTATCTCAGCACAGGAATAAGGTAGGGAAGAATTCTAAGGATCATTTTGACTGCCTCCAGAAGTTAGATCAGATGGCAAATTGGATTTGGTGCTAGGTCTTTCCCTTTAGGTTTTACCCCAACAATGTTTTCATTAGTTTCGCTCACTCTCGAAATCAAGCATTTTACAGCAGGTTGGAGCAGCCTGTATCTCAGCACAGGAATAAGGTAGGGAAGAATTCTAAGGCTCATTTTGACTGCCTCCAGAAGTTAGATCAGATGGCAAATTGGATTTGGTGCTAGGTCTTTCCCTTTAGGTTTTACCCCAACAATGTTTTCATTAGTTTCGATCACTCTCGAAATCAAGCATTTTACAGCAGGTTGGAGCAGCCTGTATCTCAGCACAGGAATAAGGTAGGGAAGAATTCTAAGGATCATTTTGACTGCCTCCAGAAGTTAGATCAGATGGCAAATTGGATTTGGTGCTAGGTCTTTCCCTTTAGGTTTTACCCCAACAATGTTTTCATTAGTCTCGCTCACTCTCGAAATCAAGCATTTTACAGCAGGTTGGAGCAGCCTGTATCTCAGCACAGGAATAAGGTAGGGAAGAATTCTAAGGATCATTTTGACTGCCTCCAGAAGTTAGATCAGATGGCAAATTGGATTTGGTGCTAGGTCTTTCCCTTTAGGTTTTACCCCAACAATGTTTTCATTAGTTTCGCTCACTCTCGAAATCAAGCATTTTACAGCAGGTTGGAGCAGCCTGTATCTCAGCACAGGAATAAGGTAGGGAAGAATTCTAAGGCTCATTTTGACTGCCTCCAGAAGTTAGATCAGATGGCAAATTGGATTTGGTGCTAGGTCTTTCCCTTTAGGTTTTACCCCAACAATGTTTTCATTAGTTTCGCTCACTCTCGAAATCAAGCATTTTACAGCAGGTTGGAGCAGCCTGTATCTCAGCACAGGAATAAGGTAGGGAAGAATTCTAAGGCTCATTTTGACTGCCTCCAGAAGTTAGATCAGATGGCAAATTGGATTTGGTGCTAGGTCTTTCCCTTTAGGTTTTACCCCAACAATGTTTTCATTAGTTTCGCTCACTCTCGAAATCAAGCATTTTACAGCAGGTTGGAGCAGCCTGTATCTCAGCACAGGAATAAGGTAGGGAAGAATTCTAAGGCTCATTTTGACTGCCTCCAGAAGTTAGATCAGATGGCAAATTGGATTTGGTGCTAGGTCTTTCCCTTTAGGTTTTACCCCAACAATGTTTTCATCAGTTTCGCTCACTCTCGAAATCAAGCATTTTACAGCAGGTTGGAGCAGCCTGTATCTCAGCACAGGAATAAGGTAGGGAAGAATTCTAAGGCTCATTTTGACTGCCTCCAGAAGTTAGATCAGATGGCAAATTGGATTTGGTGCTAGGTCTTTCCCTTTAGGTTTTACCCCAACAATGTTTTCATTAGTTTCGCTCACTCTCGAAATCAAGCATTTTACAGCAGGTTGGAGCAGCCTGTATCTCAGCACAGGAATAAGGTAGGGAAGAATTCTAAGGCTCATTTTGACTGCCTCCAGAAGTTAGATCAGATGGCAAATTGGATTTGGTGCTAGGTCTTTCCCTTTAGGTTTTACCCCAACAATGTTTTCATTAGTTTCGCTCACTCTCGAAATCAAGCATTTTACAGCAGGTTGGAGCAGCCTGTATCTCAGCACAGGAATAAGGTAGGGAAGAATTCTAAGGATCATTTTGACTGCCTCCAGAAGTTAGATCAGATGGCAAATTGGATTTGGTGCTAGGTCTTTCCCTTTAGGTTTTACCCCAACAATGTTTTCATTAGTTTCGCTCACTCTCGAAATCAAGCATTTTACAGCAGGTTGGAGCAGCCTGTATCTCAGCACAGGAATAAGGTAGGGAAGAATTCTAAGGCTCATTTTGACTGCCTCCAGAAGTTAGATCAGATGGCAAATTGGATTTGGTGCTAGGTCTTTCCCTTTAGGTTTTACCCCAACAATGTTTTCATTAGTTTCGCTCACTCTCGAAATCAAGCATTTTACAGCAGGTTGGAGCAGCCTGTATCTCAGCACAGGAATAAGGTAGGGAAGAATTCTAAGGCTCATTTTGACTGCCTCCAGAAGTTAGATCAGATGGCAAATTGGATTTGGTGCTAGGTCTTTCCCTTTAGGTTTTACCCCAACAATGTTTTCATTAGTTTCGCTCACTCTCGAAATCAAGCATTTTACAGCAGGTTGGAGCAGCCTGTATCTCAGCACAGGAATAAGGTAGGGAAGAATTCTAAGGATCATTTTGACTGCCTCCAGAAGTTAGATCAGATGGCAAATTGGATTTGGTGCTAGGTCTTTCCCTTTAGGTTTTACCCCAACAATGTTTTCATTAGTTTCGCTCACTCTCGAAATCAAGCATTTTACAGCAGGTTGGAGCAGCCTGTATCTCAGCACAGGAATAAGGTAGGGAAGAATTCTAAGGATCATTTTGACTGCCTCCAGAAGTTAGATCAGATGGCAAATTGGATTTGGTGCTAGGTCTTTCCCTTTAGGTTTTACCCCAACAATGTTTTCATTAGTTTCGCTCACTCTCGAAATCAAGCATTTTACAGCAGGTTGGAGCAGCCTGTATCTCAGCACAGGAATAAGGTAGGGAAGAATTCTAAGGCTCATTTTGACTGCCTCCAGAAGTTAGATCAGATGGCAAATTGGATTTGGTGCTAGGTCTTTCCCTTTAGGTTTTACCCCAACAATGTTTTCATTAGTTTCGCTCACTCTCGAAATCAAGCATTTTACAGCAGGTTGGAGCAGCCTGTATCTCAGCACAGGAATAAGGTAGGGAAGAATTCTAAGGATCATTTTGACTGCCTCCAGAAGTTAGATCAGATGGCAAATTGGATTTGGTGCTAGGTCTTTCCCTTTAGGTTTTACCCCCAACAATGTTTTCATTAGTTTCGCTCACTCTCGAAATCAAGCATTTTACAGCAGGTTGGGGCAGCCTGTATCTCAGCACAGGAATAAGGTAGGGAAGAATTCTAAGGATCATTTTGACTGCCTCCAGAAGTTAGATCAGATGGCAAATTGGATTTGGTGCTAGGTCTTTCCCTTTAGGTTTTACCCCAACAATGTTTTCATTAGTTTCGCTCACTCTCGAAATCAAGCATTTTACAGCAGGTTGGAGCAGCCTGTATCTCAGCACAGGAATAAGGTAGGGAAGAATTCTAAGGCTCATTTTGACTGCCTCCAGAAGTTAGATCAGATGGCAAATTGGATTTGGTGCTAGGTCTTTCCCTTTAGGTTTTACCCCAACAATGTTTTCATTAGTTTCGCTCACTCTCGAAATCAAGCATTTTACAGCAGGTTGGAGCAGCCTGTATCTCAGCACAGGAATAAGGTAGGGAAGAATTCTAAGGATCATTTTGACTGCCTCCAGAAGTTAGATCAGATGGCAAATTGGATTTGGTGCTAGGTCTTTCCCTTTAGGTTTTACCCCAACAATGTTTTCATTAGTTTCGCTCACTCTCGAAATCAAGCATTTTACAGCAGGTTGGAGCAGCCTGTATCTCAGCACAGGAATAAGGTAGGGAAGAATTCTAAGGCTCATTTTGACTGCCTCCAGAAGTTAGATCAGATGGCAAATTGGATTTGGTGCTAGGTCTTTCCCTTTAGGTTTTACCCCAACAATGTTTTCATTAGTTTCGCTCACTCTCGAAATCAAGCATTTTACAGCAGGTTGGAGCAGCCTGTATCTCAGCACAGGAATAAGGTAGGGAAGAATTCTAAGGCTCATTTTGACTGCCTCCAGAAGTTAGATCAGATGGCAAATTGGATTTGGTGCTAGGTCTTTCCCTTTAGGTTTTACCCCAACAATGTTTTCATTAGTTTCGCTCACTCTCGAAATCAAGCATTTTACAGCAGGTTGGAGCAGCCTGTATCTCAGCACAGGAATAAGGTAGGGAAGAATTCTAAGGCTCATTTTGACTGCCTCCAGAAGTTAGATCAGATGGCAAATTGGATTTGGTGCTAGGTCTTTCCCTTTAGGTTTTACCCCAACAATGTTTTCATTAGTTTCGCTCACTCTCGAAATCAAGCATTTTACAGCAGGTTGGAGCAGCCTGTATCTCAGCACAGGAATAAGGTAGGGAAGAATTCTAAGGCTCATTTTGACTGCCTCCAGAAGTTAGATCAGATGGCAAATTGGATTTGGTGCTAGGTCTTTCCCTTTAGGTTTTACCCCAACAATGTTTTCATTAGTTTCGCTCACTCTCGAAATCAAGCATTTTACAGCAGGTTGGAGCAGCCTGTATCTCAGCACAGGAATAAGGTAGGGAAGAATTCTAAGGCTCATTTTGACTGCCTCCAGAAGTTAGATCAGATGGCAAATTGGATTTGGTGCTAGGTCTTTCCCTTTAGGTTTTACCCCAACAATGTTTTCATTAGTTTCGCTCACTCTCGAAATCAAGCATTTTACAGCAGGTTGGAGCAGCCTGTATCTCAGCACAGGAATAAGGTAGGGAAGAATTCTAAGGCTCATTTTGACTGCCTCCAGAAGTTAGATCAGATGGCAAATTGGATTTGGTGCTAGGTCTTTCCCTTTAGGTTTTACCCCAACAATGTTTTCATTAGTTTCGCTCACTCTCGAAATCAAGCATTTTACAGCAGGTTGGAGCAGCCTGTATCTCAGCACAGGAATAAGGTAGGGAAGAATTCTAAGGCTCATTTTGACTGCCTCCAGAAGTTAGATCAGATGGCAAATTGGATTTGGTGCTAGGTCTTTCCCTTTAGGTTTTACCCCAACAATGTTTTCATTAGTTTCGCTCACTCTCGAAATCAAGCATTTTACAGCAGGTTGGAGCAGCCTGTATCTCAGCACAGGAATAAGGTAGGGAAGAATTCTAAGGCTCATTTTGACTGCCTCCAGAAGTTAGATCAGATGGCAAATTGGATTTGGTGCTAGGTCTTTCCCTTTAGGTTTTACCCCAACAATGTTTTCATTAGTTTCGCTCACTCTCGAAATCAAGCATTTTACAGCAGGTTGGAGCAGCCTGTATCTCAGCACAGGAATAAGGTAGGGAAGAATTCTAAGGCTCATTTTGACTGCCTCCAGAAGTTAGATCAGATGGCAAATTGGATTTGGTGCTAGGTCTTTCCCTTTAGGTTTTACCCCAACAATGTTTTCATTAGTTTCGCTCACTCTCGAAATCAAGCATTTTACAGCAGGTTGGAGCAGCCTGTATCTCAGCACAGGAATAAGGTAGGGAAGAATTCTAAGGCTCATTTTGACTGCCTCCAGAAGTTAGATCAGATGGCAAATTGGATTTGGTGCTAGGTCTTTCCCTTTAGGTTTTACCCCAACAATGTTTTCATTAGTTTCGCTCACTCTCGAAATCAAGCATTTTACAGCAGGTTGGAGCAGCCTGTATCTCAGCACAGGAATAAGGTAGGGAAGAATTCTAAGGCTCATTTTGACTGCCTCCAGAAGTTAGATCAGATGGCAAATTGGATTTGGTGCTAGGTCTTTCCCTTTAGGTTTTACCCCAACAATGTTTTCATTAGTTTCGCTCACTCTCGAAATCAAGCATTTTACAGCAGGTTGGAGCAGCCTGTATCTCAGCACAGGAATAAGGTAGGGAAGAATTGTAAGGCTCATTTTGACTGCCTCCAGAAGTTAGATCAGATGGCAAATTGGATTTGGTGCTAGGTCTTTCCCTTTAGGTTTTACCCCAACAATGTTTTCATTAGTTTCGCTCACTCTCGAAATCAAGCATTTTACAGCAGGTTGGAGCAGCCTGTATCTCAGCACAGGAATAAGGTAGGGAAGAATTCTAAGGCTCATTTTGACTGCCTCCAGAAGTTAGATCAGATGGCAAATTGGATTTGGTGCTAGGTCTTTCCCTTTAGGTTTTACCCCAACAATGTTTTCATTAGTTTCGCTCACTCTCGAAATCAAGCATTTTACAGCAGGTTGGAGCAGCCTGTATCTCAGCACAGGAATAAGGTAGGGAAGAATTCTAAGGCTCATTTTGACTGCCTCCAGAAGTTAGATCAGATGGCAAATTGGATTTGGTGCTAGGTCTTTCCCTTTAGGTTTTACCCCAACAATGTTTTCATTAGTTTCGCTCACTCTCGAAATCAAGCATTTTACAGCAGGTTGGAGCAGCCTGTATCTCAGCACAGGAATAAGGTAGGGAAGAATTCTAAGGCTCATTTTGACTGCCTCCAGAAGTTAGATCAGATGGCAAATTGGATTTGGTGCTAGGTCTTTCCCTTTAGGTTTTACCCCAACAATGTTTTCATTAGTTTCGCTCACTCTCGAAATCAAGCATTTTACAGCAGGTTGGAGCAGCCTGTATCTCAGCACAGGAATAAGGTAGGGAAGAATTCTAAGGCTCATTTTGACTGCCTCCAGAAGTTAGATCAGATGGCAAATTGGATTTGGTGCTAGGTCTTTCCCTTTAGGTTTTACCCCAACAATGTTTTCATTAGTTTCGCTCACTCTCGAAATCAAGCATTTTACAGCAGGTTGGAGCAGCCTGTATCTCAGCACAGGAATAAGGTAGGGAAGAATTCTAAGGCTCATTTTGACTGCCTCCAGAAGTTAGATCAGATGGCAAATTGGATTTGGTGCTAGGTCTTTCCCTTTAGGTTTTACCCCAACAATGTTTTCATTAGTTTCGCTCACTCTCGAAATCAAGCATTTTACAGCAGGTTGGAGCAGCCTGTATCTCAGCACAGGAATAAGGTAGGGAAGAATTCTAAGGCTCATTTTGACTGCCTCCAGAAGTTAGATCAGATGGCAAATTGGATTTGGTGCTAGGTCTTTCCCTTTAGGTTTTACCCCAACAATGTTTTCATTAGTTTCGCTCACTCTCGAAATCAAGCATTTTACAGCAGGTTGGAGCAGCCTGTATCTCAGCACAGGAATAAGGTAGGGAAGAATTCTAAGGCTCATTTTGACTGCCTCCAGAAGTTAGATCAGATGGCAAATTGGATTTGGTGCTAGGTCTTTCCCTTTAGGTTTTACCCCAACAATGTTTTCATTAGTTTCGCTCACTCTCGAAATCAAGCATTTTACAGCAGGTTGGAGCAGCCTGTATCTCAGCACAGGAATAAGGTAGGGAAGAATTCTAAGGCTCATTTTGACTGCCTCCAGAAGTTAGATCAGATGGCAAATTGGATTTGGTGCTAGGTCTTTCCCTTTAGGTTTTACCCCAACAATGTTTTCATTAGTTTCGCTCACTCTCGAAATCAAGCATTTTACAGCAGGTTGGAGCAGCCTGTATCTCAGCACAGGAATAAGGTAGGGAAGAATTCTAAGGCTCATTTTGACTGCCTCCAGAAGTTAGATCAGATGGCAAATTGGATTTGGTGCTAGGTCTTTCCCTTTAGGTTTTACCCCAACAATGTTTTCATTAGTTTCGCTCACTCTCGAAATCAAGCATTTTACAGCAGGTTGGAGCAGCCTGTATCTCAGCACAGGAATAAGGTAGGGAAGAATTCTAAGGCTCATTTTGACTGCCTCCAGAAGTTAGATCAGATGGCAAATTGGATTTGGTGCTAGGTCTTTCCCTTTAGGTTTTACCCCAACAATGTTTTCATTAGTTTCGCTCACTCTCGAAATCAAGCATTTTACAGCAGGTTGGAGCAGCCTGTATCTCAGCACAGGAATAAGGTAGGGAAGAATTCTAAGGCTCATTTTGACTGCCTCCAGAAGTTAGATCAGATGGCAAATTGGATTTGGTGCTAGGTCTTTCCCTTTAGGTTTTACCCCAACAATGTTTTCATTAGTTTCGCTCACTCTCGAAATCAAGCATTTTACAGCAGGTTGGAGCAGCCTGTATCTCAGCACAGGAATAAGGTAGGGAAGAATTCTAAGGATCATTTTGACTGCCTCCAGAAGTTAGATCAGATGGCAAATTGGATTTGGTGCTAGGTCTTTCCCTTTAGGTTTTACCCCAACAATGTTTTCATTAGTTTCGCTCACTCTCGAAATCAAGCATTTTACAGCAGGTTGGAGCAGCCTGTATCTCAGCACAGGAATAAGGTAGGGAAGAATTCTAAGGATCATTTTGACTGCCTCCAGAAGTTAGATCAGATGGCAAATTGGATTTGGTGCTAGGTCTTTCCCTTTAGGTTTTACCCCAACAATGTTTTCATTAGTTTCGCTCACTCTCGAAATCAAGCATTTTACAGCAGGTTGGAGCAGCCTGTATCTCAGCACAGGAATAAGGTAGGGAAGAATTCTAAGGATCATTTTGACTGCCTCCAGAAGTTAGATCAGATGGCAAATTGGATTTGGTGCTAGGTCTTTCCCTTTAGGTTTTACCCCAACAATGTTTTCATTAGTTTCGCTCACTCTCGAAATCAAGCATTTTACAGCAGGTTGGAGCAGCCTGTATCTCAGCACAGGAATAAGGTAGGGAAGAATTCTAAGGCTCATTTTGACTGCCTCCAGAAGTTAGATCAGATGGCAAATTGGATTTGGTGCTAGGTCTTTCCCTTTAGGTTTTACCCCAACAATGTTTTCATTAGTTTCGCTCACTCTCGAAATCAAGCATTTTACAGCAGGTTGGAGCAGCCTGTATCTCAGCACAGGAATAAGGTAGGGAAGAATTCTAAGGCTCATTTTGACTGCCTCCAGAAGTTAGATCAGATGGCAAATTGGATTTGGTGCTAGGTCTTTCCCTTTAGGTTTTACCCCAACAATGTTTTCATTAGTTTCGCTCACTCTCGAAATCAAGCATTTTACAGCAGGTTGGAGCAGCCTGTATCTCAGCACAGGAATAAGGTAGGGAAGAATTCTAAGGCTCATTTTGACTGCCTCCAGAAGTTAGATCAGATGGCAAATTGGATTTGGTGCTAGGTCTTTCCCTTTAGGTTTTACCCCAACAATGTTTTCATTAGTTTCGCTCACTCTCGAAATCAAGCATTTTACAGCAGGTTGGAGCAGCCTGTATCTCAGCACAGGAATAAGGTAGGGAAGAATTCTAAGGCTCATTTTGACTGCCTCCAGAAGTTAGATCAGATGGCAAATTGGATTTGGTGCTAGGTCTTTCCCTTTAGGTTTTACCCCAACAATGTTTTCATTAGTTTCGCTCACTCTCGAAATCAAGCATTTTACAGCAGGTTGGAGCAGCCTGTATCTCAGCACAGGAATAAGGTAGGGAAGAATTCTAAGGATCATTTTGACTGCCTCCAGAAGTTAGATCAGATGGCAAATTGGATTTGGTGCTAGGTCTTTCCCTTTAGGTTTTACCCCAACAATGTTTTCATTAGTTTCGCTCACTCTCGAAATCAAGCATTTTACAGCAGGTTGGAGCAGCCTGTATCTCAGCACAGGAATAAGGTAGGGAAGAATTCTAAGGCTCATTTTGACTGCCTCCAGAAGTTAGATCAGATGGCAAATTGGATTTGGTGCTAGGTCTTTCCCTTTAGGTTTTACCCCAACAATGTTTTCATTAGTTTCGCTCACTCTCGAAATCAAGCATTTTACAGCAGGTTGGAGCAGCCTGTATCTCAGCACAGGAATAAGGTAGGGAAGAATTCTAAGGCTCATTTTGACTGCCTCCAGAAGTTAGATCAGATGGCAAATTGGATTTGGTGCTAGGTCTTTCCCTTTAGGTTTTACCCCAACAATGTTTTCATTAGTTTCGCTCACTCTCGAAATCAAGCATTTTACAGCAGGTTGGAGCAGCCTGTATCTCAGCACAGGAATAAGGTAGGGAAGAATTCTAAGGCTCATTTTGACTGCCTCCAGAAGTTAGATCAGATGGCAAATTGGATTTGGTGCTAGGTCTTTCCCTTTAGGTTTTACCCCAACAATGTTTTCATTAGTTTCGCTCACTCTCGAAATCAAGCATTTTACAGCAGGTTGGAGCAGCCTGTATCTCAGCACAGGAATAAGGTAGGGAAGAATTCTAAGGCTCATTTTGACTGCCTCCAGAAGTTAGATCAGATGGCAAATTGGATTTGGTGCTAGGTCTTTCCCTTTAGGTTTTACCCCAACAATGTTTTCATTAGTTTCGCTCACTCTCGAAATCAAGCATTTTACAGCAGGTTGGAGCAGCCTGTATCTCAGCACAGGAATAAGGTAGGGAAGAATTCTAAGGCTCATTTTGACTGCCTCCAGAAGTTAGATCAGATGGCAAATTGGATTTGGTGCTAGGTCTTTCCCTTTAGGTTTTACCCCAACAATGTTTTCATTAGTTTCGCTCACTCTCGAAATCAAGCATTTTACAGCAGGTTGGAGCAGCCTGTATCTCAGCACAGGAATAAGGTAGGGAAGAATTCTAAGGCTCATTTTGACTGCCTCCAGAAGTTAGATCAGATGGCAAATTGGATTTGGTGCTAGGTCTTTCCCTTTAGGTTTTACCCCAACAATGTTTTCATTAGTTTCGCTCACTCTCGAAATCAAGCATTTTACAGCAGGTTGGAGCAGCCTGTATCTCAGCACAGGAATAAGGTAGGGAAGAATTCTAAGGCTCATTTTGACTGCCTCCAGAAGTTAGATCAGATGGCAAATTGGATTTGGTGCTAGGTCTTTCCCTTTAGGTTTTACCCCAACAATGTTTTCATTAGTTTCGCTCACTCTCGAAATCAAGCATTTTACAGCAGGTTGGAGCAGCCTGTATCTCAGCACAGGAATAAGGTAGGGAAGAATTCTAAGGCTCATTTTGACTGCCTCCAGAAGTTAGATCAGATGGCAAATTGGATTTGGTGCTAGGTCTTTCCCTTTAGGTTTTACCCCAACAATGTTTTCATTAGTTTCGCTCACTCTCGAAATCAAGCATTTTACAGCAGGTTGGAGCAGCCTGTATCTCAGCACAGGAATAAGGTAGGGAAGAATTCTAAGGCTCATTTTGACTGCCTCCAGAAGTTAGATCAGATGGCAAATTGGATTTGGTGCTAGGTCTTTCCCTTTAGGTTTTACCCCAACAATGTTTTCATTAGTTTCGCTCACTCTCGAAATCAAGCATTTTACAGCAGGTTGGAGCAGCCTGTATCTCAGCACAGGAATAAGGTAGGGAAGAATTCTAAGGCTCATTTTGACTGCCTCCAGAAGTTAGATCAGATGGCAAATTGGATTTGGTGCTAGGTCTTTCCCTTTAGGTTTTACCCCAACAATGTTTTCATTAGTTTCGCTCACTCTCGAAATCAAGCATTTTACAGCAGGTTGGAGCAGCCTGTATCTCAGCACAGGAATAAGGTAGGGAAGAATTCTAAGGCTCATTTTGACTGCCTCCAGAAGTTAGATCAGATGGCAAATTGGATTTGGTGCTAGGTCTTTCCCTTTAGGTTTTACCCCAACAATGTTTTCATTAGTTTCGCTCACTCTCGAAATCAAGCATTTTACAGCAGGTTGGAGCAGCCTGTATCTCAGCACAGGAATAAGGTAGGGAAGAATTCTAAGGCTCATTTTGACTGCCTCCAGAAGTTAGATCAGATGGCAAATTGGATTTGGTGCTAGGTCTTTCCCTTTAGGTTTTACCCCAACAATGTTTTCATTAGTTTCGCTCACTCTCGAAATCAAGCATTTTACAGCAGGTTGGAGCAGCCTGTATCTCAGCACAGGAATAAGGTAGGGAAGAATTCTAAGGCTCATTTTGACTGCCTCCAGAAGTTAGATCAGATGGCAAATTGGATTTGGTGCTAGGTCTTTCCCTTTAGGTTTTACCCCAACAATGTTTTCATTAGTTTCGCTCACTCTCGAAATCAAGCATTTTACAGCAGGTTGGAGCAGCCTGTATCTCAGCACAGGAATAAGGTAGGGAAGAATTCTAAGGCTCATTTTGACTGCCTCCAGAAGTTAGATCAGATGGCAAATTGGATTTGGTGCTAGGTCTTTCCCTTTAGGTTTTACCCCAACAATGTTTTCATTAGTTTCGCTCACTCTCGAAATCAAGCATTTTACAGCAGGTTGGAGCAGCCTGTATCTCAGCACAGGAATAAGGTAGGGAAGAATTCTAAGGCTCATTTTGACTGCCTCCAGAAGTTAGATCAGATGGCAAATTGGATTTGGTGCTAGGTCTTTCCCTTTAGGTTTTACCCCAACAATGTTTTCATTAGTTTCGCTCACTCTCGAAATCAAGCATTTTACAGCAGGTTGGAGCAGCCTGTATCTCAGCACAGGAATAAGGTAGGGAAGAATTCTAAGGATCATTTTGACTGCCTCCAGAAGTTAGATCAGATGGCAAATTGGATTTGGTGCTAGGTCTTTCCCTTTAGGTTTTACCCCAACAATGTTTTCATTAGTTTCGCTCACTCTCGAAATCAAGCATTTTACAGCAGGTTGGAGCAGCCTGTATCTCAGCACAGGAATAAGGTAGGGAAGAATTCTAAGGCTCATTTTGACTGCCTCCAGAAGTTAGATCAGATGGCAAATTGGATTTGGTGCTAGGTCTTTCCCTTTAGGTTTTACCCCAACAATGTTTTCATTAGTTTCGCTCACTCTCGAAATCAAGCATTTTACAGCAGGTTGGAGCAGCCTGTATCTCAGCACAGGAATAAGGTAGGGAAGAATTCTAAGGATCATTTTGACTGCCTCCAGAAGTTAGATCAGATGGCAAATTGGATTTGGTGCTAGGTCTTTCCCTTTAGGTTTTACCCCAACAATGTTTTCATTAGTTTCGCTCACTCTCGAAATCAAGCATTTTACAGCAGGTTGGAGCAGCCTGTATCTCAGCACAGGAATAAGGTAGGGAAGAATTCTAAGGCTCATTTTGACTGCCTCCAGAAGTTAGATCAGATGGCAAATTGGATTTGGTGCTAGGTCTTTCCCTTTAGGTTTTACCCCAACAATGTTTTCATTAGTTTCGCTCACTCTCGAAATCAAGCATTTTACAGCAGGTTGGAGCAGCCTGTATCTCAGCACAGGAATAAGGTAGGGAAGAATTCTAAGGCTCATTTTGACTGCCTCCAGAAGTTAGATCAGATGGCAAATTGGATTTGGTGCTAGGTCTTTCCCTTTAGGTTTTACCCCAACAATGTTTTCATTAGTTTCGCTCACTCTCGAAATCAAGCATTTTACAGCAGGTTGGAGCAGCCTGTATCTCAGCACAGGAATAAGGTAGGGAAGAATTCTAAGGATCATTTTGACTGCCTCCAGAAGTTAGATCAGATGGCAAATTGGATTTGGTGCTAGGTCTTTCCCTTTAGGTTTTACCCCAACAATGTTTTCATTAGTTTCGCTCACTCTCGAAATCAAGCATTTTACAGCAGGTTGGAGCAGCCTGTATCGCAGCACAGGAATAAGGTAGGGAAGAATTGTAAGGCTCATTTTGACTGCCTCCAGAAGTTAGATCAGATGGCAAATTGGATTTGGTGCTAGGTCTTTCCCTTTAGGTTTTACCCCAACAATGTTTTCATTAGTTTCGCTCACTCTCGAAATCAAGCATTTTACAGCAGGTTGGAGCAGCCTGTATCTCAGCACAGGAATAAGGTAGGGAAGAATTCTAAGGCTCATTTTGACTGCCTCCAGAAGTTAGATCAGATGGCAAATTTGATTTGGTGCTAGGTCTTTCCCTTTAGGTTTTACCCCAACAATGTTTTCATTAGTTTCGCTCACTCTCGAAATCAAGCATTTTACAGCAGGTTGGAGCAGCCTGTATCTCAGCACAGGAATAAGGTAGGGAAGAATTCTAAGGCTCATTTTGACTGCCTCCAGAAGTTAGATCAGATGGCAAATTGGATTTGGTGCTAGGTCTTTCCCTTTAGGTTTTACCCCAACAATGTTTTCATTAGTTTCGCTCACTCTCGAAATCAAGCATTTTACAGCAGGTTGGAGCAGCCTGTATCTCAGCACAGGAATAAGGTAGGGAAGAATTCTAAGGCTCATTTTGACTGCCTCCAGAAGTTAGATCAGATGGCAAATTGGATTTGGTGCTAGGTCTTTCCCTTTAGGTTTTACCCCAACAATGTTTTCATTAGTTTCGCTCACTCTCGAAATCAAGCATTTTACAGCAGGTTGGAGCAGCCTGTATCTCAGCACAGGAATAAGGTAGGGAAGAATTCTAAGGCTCATTTTGACTGCCTCCAGAAGTTAGATCAGATGGCAAATTGGATTTGGTGCTAGGTCTTTCCCTTTAGGTTTTACCCCAACAATGTTTTCATTAGTTTCGCTCACTCTCGAAATCAAGCATTTTACAGCAGGTTGGAGCAGCCTGTATCTCAGCACAGGAATAAGGTAGGGAAGAATTCTAAGGCTCATTTTGACTGCCTCCAGAAGTTAGATCAGATGGCAAATTGGATTTGGTGCTAGGTCTTTCCCTTTAGGTTTTACCCCAACAATGTTTTCATTAGTTTCGCTCACTCTCGAAATCAAGCATTTTACAGCAGGTTGGAGCAGCCTGTATCTCAGCACAGGAATAAGGTAGGGAAGAATTCTAAGGCTCATTTTGACTGCCTCCAGAAGTTAGATCAGATGGCAAATTGGATTTGGTGCTAGGTCTTTCCCTTTAGGTTTTACCCCAACAATGTTTTCATTAGTTTCGCTCACTCTCGAAATCAAGCATTTTACAGCAGGTTGGAGCAGCCTGTATCTCAGCACAGGAATAAGGTAGGGAAGAATTCTAAGGCTCATTTTGACTGCCTCCAGAAGTTAGATCAGATGGCAAATTGGATTTGGTGCTAGGTCTTTCCCTTTAGGTTTTACCCCAACAATGTTTTCATTAGTTTCGCTCACTCTCGAAATCAAGCATTTTACAGCAGGTTGGAGCAGCCTGTATCTCAGCACAGGAATAAGGTAGGGAAGAATTCTAAGGATCATTTTGACTGCCTCCAGAAGTTAGATCAGATGGCAAATTGGATTTGGTGCTAGGTCTTTCCCTTTAGGTTTTACCCCAACAATGTTTTCATTAGTTTCGCTCACTCTCGAAATCAAGCATTTTACAGCAGGTTGGAGCAGCCTGTATCTCAGCACAGGAATAAGGTAGGGAAGAATTCTAAGGCTCATTTTGACTGCCTCCAGAAGTTAGATCAGATGGCAAATTGGATTTGGTGCTAGGTCTTTCCCTTTAGGTTTTACCCCAACAATGTTTTCATTAGTTTCGCTCACTCTCGAAATCAAGCATTTTACAGGAGGTTGGAGCAGCCTGTATCTCAGCACAGGAATAAGGTAGGGAAGAATTCTAAGGCTCATTTTGACTGCCTCCAGAAGTTAGATCAGATGGCAAATTGGATTTGGTGCTAGGTCTTTCCCTTTAGGTTTTACCCCAACAATGTTTTCATTAGTTTCGCTCACTCTCGAAATCAAGCATTTTACAGCAGGTTGGAGCAGCCTGTATCTCAGCACAGGAATAAGGTAGGGAAGAATTCTAAGGATCATTTTGACTGCCTCCAGAAGTTAGATCAGATGGCAAATTGGATTTGGTGCTAGGTCTTTCCCTTTAGGTTTTACCCCAACAATGTTTTCATTAGTTTCGCTCACTCTCGAAATCAAGCATTTTACAGCAGGTTGGAGCAGCCTGTATCTCAGCACAGGAATAAGGTAGGGAAGAATTCTAAGGCTCATTTTGACTGCCTCCAGAAGTTAGATCAGATGGCAAATTTGATTTGGTGCTAGGTCTTTCCCTTTAGGTTTTACCCCAACAATGTTTTCATTAGTTTCGCTCACTCTCGAAATCAAGCATTTTACAGCAGGTTGGAGCAGCCTGTATCTCAGCACAGGAATAAGGTAGGGAAGAATTCTAAGGCTCATTTTGACTGCCTCCAGAAGTTAGATCAGATGGCAAATTGGATTTGGTGCTAGGTCTTTCCCTTTAGGTTTTACCCCAACAATGTTTTCATTAGTTTCGCTCACTCTCGAAATCAAGCATTTTACAGCAGGTTGGAGCAGCCTGTATCTCAGCACAGGAATAAGGTAGGGAAGAATTCTAAGGCTCATTTTGACTGCCTCCAGAAGTTAGATCAGATGGCAAATTGGATTTGGTGCTAGGTCTTTCCCTTTAGGTTTTACCCCAACAATGTTTTCATTAGTTTCGCTCACTCTCGAAATCAAGCATTTTACAGCAGGTTGGAGCAGCCTGTATCTCAGCACAGGAATAAGGTAGGGAAGAATTCTAAGGCTCATTTTGACTGCCTCCAGAAGTTAGATCAGATGGCAAATTGGATTTGGTGCTAGGTCTTTCCCTTTAGGTTTTACCCCAACAATGTTTTCATTAGTTTCGCTCACTCTCGAAATCAAGCATTTTACAGCAGGTTGGAGCAGCCTGTATCTCAGCACAGGAATAAGGTAGGGAAGAATTCTAAGGCTCATTTTGACTGCCTCCAGAAGTTAGATCAGATGGCAAATTGGATTTGGTGCTAGGTCTTTCCCTTTAGGTTTTACCCCAACAATGTTTTCATTAGTTTCGCTCACTCTCGAAATCAAGCATTTTACAGCAGGTTGGAGCAGCCTGTATCTCAGCACAGGAATAAGGTAGGGAAGAATTCTAAGGCTCATTTTGACTGCCTCCAGAAGTTAGATCAGATGGCAAATTGGATTTGGTGCTAGGTCTTTCCCTTTAGGTTTTACCCCAACAATGTTTTCATTAGTTTCGCTCACTCTCGAAATCAAGCATTTTACAGCAGGTTGGAGCAGCCTGTATCTCAGCACAGGAATAAGGTAGGGAAGAATTCTAAGGCTCATTTTGACTGCCTCCAGAAGTTAGATCAGATGGCAAATTGGATTTGGTGCTAGGTCTTTCCCTTTAGGTTTTACCCCAACAATGTTTTCATTAGTTTCGCTCACTCTCGAAATCAAGCATTTTACAGCAGGTTGGAGCAGCCTGTATCTCAGCACAGGAATAAGGTAGGGAAGAATTCTAAGGATCATTTTGACTGCCTCCAGAAGTTAGATCAGATGGCAAATTGGATTTGGTGCTAGGTCTTTCCCTTTAGGTTTTACCCCAACAATGTTTTCATTAGTTTCGCTCACTCTCGAAATCAAGCATTTTACAGCAGGTTGGAGCAGCCTGTATCTCAGCACAGGAATAAGGTAGGGAAGAATTCTAAGGCTCATTTTGACTGCCTCCAGAAGTTAGATCAGATGGCAAATTGGATTTGGTGCTAGGTCTTTCCCTTTAGGTTTTACCCCAACAATGTTTTCATTAGTTTCGCTCACTCTCGAAATCAAGCATTTTACAGCAGGTTGGAGCAGCCTGTATCTCAGCACAGGAATAAGGTAGGGAAGAATTCTAAGGCTCATTTTGACTGCCTCCAGAAGTTAGATCAGATGGCAAATTGGATTTGGTGCTAGGTCTTTCCCTTTAGGTTTTACCCCAACAATGTTTTCATTAGTTTCGCTCACTCTTGAAATCAAGCATTTTACAGCAGGTTGGAGCAGCCTGTATCTCAGCACAGGAATAAGGTAGGGAAGAATTCTAAGGCTCATTTTGACTGCCTCCAGAAGTTAGATCAGATGGCAAATTGGATTTGGTGCTAGGTCTTTCCCTTTAGGTTTTACCCCAACAATGTTTTCATTAGTTTCGCTCACTCTCGAAATCAAGCATTTTACAGGAGGTTGGAGCAGCCTGTATCTCAGCACAGGAATAAGGTAGGGAAGAATTCTAAGGCTCATTTTGACTGCCTCCAGAAGTTAGATCAGATGGCAAATTGGATTTGGTGCTAGGTCTTTCCCTTTAGGTTTTACCCCAACAATGTTTTCATTAGTTTCGCTCACTCTCGAAATCAAGCATTTTATAGCAGGTTGGAGCAGCCTGTATCTCAGCACAGGAATAAGGTAGGGAAGAATTCTAAGGCTCATTTTGACTGCCTCCAGAAGTTAGATCAGATGGCAAATTGGATTTGGTGCTAGGTCTTTCCCTTTAGGTTTTACCCCAACAATGTTTTCATTAGTTTCGCTCACTCTCGAAATCAAGCATTTTACAGCAGGTTGGAGCAGCCTGTATCTCAGCACAGGAATAAGGTAGGGAAGAATTCTAAGGCTCATTTTGACTGCCTCCAGAAGTTAGATCAGATGGCAAATTGGATTTGGTGCTAGGTCTTTCCCTTTAGGTTTTACCCCAACAATGTTTTCATTAGTTTCGCTCACTCTCGAAATCAAGCATTTTACAGCAGGTTGGAGCAGCCTGTATCTCAGCACAGGAATAAGGTAGGGAAGAATTCTAAGGCTCATTTTGACTGCCTCCAGAAGTTAGATCAGATGGCAAATCGGATTTGGTGCTAGGTCTTTCCCTTTAGGTTTTACCCCAACAATGTTTTCATTAGTTTCGCTCACTCTCGAAATCAAGCATTTTACAGCAGGTTGGAGCAGCCTGTATCTCAGCACAGGAATAAGGTAGGGAAGAATTCTAAGGCTCATTTTGACTGCCTCCAGAAGTTAGATCAGATGGCAAATTGGATTTGGTGCTAGGTCTTTCCCTTTAGGTTTTACCCCAACAATGTTTTCATTAGTTTCGCTCACTCTCGAAATCAAGCATTTTACAGCAGGTTGGAGCAGCCTGTATCTCAGCACAGGAATAAGGTAGGGAAGAATTCTAAGGCTCATTTTGACTGCCTCCAGAAGTTAGATCAGATGGCAAATTGGATTTGGTGCTAGGTCTTTCCCTTTAGGTTTTACCCCAACAATGTTTTCATTAGTTTCGCTCACTCTCGAAATCAAGCATTTTACAGCAGGTTGGAGCAGCCTGTATCTCAGCACAGGAATAAGGTAGGGAAGAATTCTAAGGCTCATTTTGACTGCCTCCAGAAGTTAGATCAGATGGCAAATTGGATTTGGTGCTAGGTCTTTCCCTTTAGGTTTTACCCCAACAATGTTTTCATTAGTTTCGCTCACTCTCGAAATCAAGCATTTTACAGGAGGTTGGAGCAGCCTGTATCTCAGCACAGGAATAAGGTAGGGAAGAATTCTAAGGCTCATTTTGACTGCCTCCAGAAGTTAGATCAGATGGCAAATTGGATTTGGTGCTAGGTCTTTCCCTTTAGGTTTTACCCCAACAATGTTTTCATTAGTTTCGCTCACTCTCGAAATCAAGCATTTTATAGCAGGTTGGAGCAGCCTGTATCTCAGCACAGGAATAAGGTAGGGAAGAATTCTAAGGCTCATTTTGACTGCCTCCAGAAGTTAGATCAGATGGCAAATTGGATTTGGTGCTAGGTCTTTCCCTTTAGGTTTTACCCCAACAATGTTTTCATTAGTTTCGCTCACTCTCGAAATCAAGCATTTTACAGCAGGTTGGAGCAGCCTGTATCTCAGCACAGGAATAAGGTAGGGAAGAATTCTAAGGCTCATTTTGACTGCCTCCAGAAGTTAGATCAGATGGCAAATTGGATTTGGTGCTAGGTCTTTCCCTTTAGGTTTTACCCCAACAATGTTTTCATTAGTTTCGCTCACTCTCGAAATCAAGCATTTTACAGCAGGTTGGAGCAGCCTGTATCTCAGCACAGGAATAAGGTAGGGAAGAATTCTAAGGCTCATTTTGACTGCCTCCAGAAGTTAGATCAGATGGCAAATTGGATTTGGTGCTAGGTCTTTCCCTTTAGGTTTTACCCCAACAATGTTTTCATTAGTTTCGCTCACTCTCGAAATCAAGCATTTTACAGCAGGTTGGAGCAGCCTGTATCTCAGCACAGGAATAAGGTAGGGAAGAATTCTAAGGCTCATTTTGACTGCCTCCAGAAGTTAGATCAGATGGCAAATTGGATTTGGTGCTAGGTCTTTCCCTTTAGGTTTTACCCCAACAATGTTTTCATTAGTTTCGCTCACTCTCGAAATCAAGCATTTTACAGCAGGTTGGAGCAGCCTGTATCTCAGCACAGGAATAAGGTAGGGAAGAATTCTAAGGCTCATTTTGACTGCCTCCAGAAGTTAGATCAGATGGCAAATTGGATTTGGTGCTAGGTCTTTCCCTTTAGGTTTTACCCCAACAATGTTTTCATTAGTTTCGCTCACTCTCGAAATCAAGCATTTTATAGCAGGTTGGAGCAGCCTGTATCTCAGCACAGGAATAAGGTAGGGAAGAATTCTAAGGCTCATTTTGACTGCCTCCAGAAGTTAGATCAGATGGCAAATTGGATTTGGTGCTAGGTCTTTCCCTTTAGGTTTTACCCCAACAATGTTTTCATTAGTTTCGCTCACTCTCGAAATCAAGCATTTTACAGCAGGTTGGAGCAGCCTGTATCTCAGCACAGGAATAAGGTAGGGAAGAATTCTAAGGATCATTTTGACTGCCTCCAGAAGTTAGATCAGATGGCAAATTGGATTTGGTGCTAGGTCTTTCCCTTTAGGTTTTACCCCAACAATGTTTTCATTAGTTTCGCTCACTCTCGAAATCAAGCATTTTACAGCAGGTTGGAGCAGCCTGTATCTCAGCACAGGAATAAGGTAGGGAAGAATTCTAAGGCTCATTTTGACTGCCTCCAGAAGTTAGATCAGATGGCAAATCGGATTTGGTGCTAGGTCTTTCCCTTTAGGTTTTACCCCAACAATGTTTTCATTAGTTTCGCTCACTCTCGAAATCAAGCATTTTACAGCAGGTTGGAGCAGCCTGTATCTCAGCACAGGAATACAGGTAGGAAGAATTCTAAGGCTCATTTTGACTGCCTCCAGAAGTTAGATCAGATGGCAAATTGGATTTGGTGCTAGGTCTTTCCCTTTAGGTTTTACCCCAACAATGTTTTCATTAGTTTCGCTCACTCTCGAAATCAAGCATTTTACAGCAGGTTGGAGCAGCCTGTATCTCAGCACAGGAATAAGGTAGGGAAGAATTCTAAGGATCATTTTGACTGCCTCCAGAAGTTAGATCAGATGGCAAATTGGATTTGGTGCTAGGTCTTTCCCTTTAGGTTTTACCCCAACAATGTTTTCATTAGTTTCGCTCACTCTCGAAATCAAGCATTTTATAGCAGGTTGGAGCAGCCTGTATCTCAGCACAGGAATAAGGTAGGGAAGAATTCTAAGGCTCATTTTGACTGCCTCCAGAAGTTAGATCAGATGGCAAATTGGATTTGGTGCTAGGTCTTTCCCTTTAGGTTTTACCCCAACAATGTTTTCATTAGTTTCGCTCACTCTCGAAATCAAGCATTTTACAGCAGGTTGGAGCAGCCTGTATCTCAGCACAGGAATAAGGTAGGGAAGAATTCTAAGGCTCATTTTGACTGCCTCCAGAAGTTAGATCAGATGGCAAATTGGATTTGGTGCTAGGTCTTTCCCTTTAGGTTTTACCCCAACAATGTTTTCATTAGTTTCGCTCACTCTCGAAATCAAGCATTTTACAGCAGGTTGGAGCAGCCTGTATCTCAGCACAGGAATAAGGTAGGGAAGAATTCTAAGGCTCATTTTGACTGCCTCCAGAAGTTAGATCAGATGGCAAATTGGATTTGGTGCTAGGTCTTTCCCTTTAGGTTTTACCCCAACAATGTTTTCATTAGTTTCGCTCACTCTCGAAATCAAGCATTTTACAGCAGGTTGGAGCAGCCTGTATCTCAGCACAGGAATAAGGTAGGGAAGAATTCTAAGGATCATTTTGACTGCCTCCAGAAGTTAGATCAGATGGCAAATTGGATTTGGTGCTAGGTCTTTCCCTTTAGGTTTTACCCCAACAATGTTTTCATTAGTTTCGCTCACTCTCGAAATCAAGCATTTTACAGCAGGTTGGAGCAGCCTGTATCTCAGCACAGGAATAAGGTAGGGAAGAATTCTAAGGCTCATTTTGACTGCCTCCAGAAGTTAGATCAGATGGCAAATTGGATTTGGTGCTAGGTCTTTCCCTTTAGGTTTTACCCCAACAATGTTTTCATTAGTTTCGCTCACTCTCGAAATCAAGCATTTTACAGCAGGTTGGAGCAGCCTGTATCTCAGCACAGGAATAAGGTAGGGAAGAATTCTAAGGCTCATTTTGACTGCCTCCAGAAGTTAGATCAGATGGCAAATTGGATTTGGTGCTAGGTCTTTCCCTTTAGGTTTTACCCCAACAATGTTTTCATTAGTTTCGCTCACTCTCGAAATCAAGCATTTTACAGCAGGTTGGAGCAGCCTGTATCTCAGCACAGGAATAAGGTAGGGAAGAATTCTAAGGCTCATTTTGACTGCCTCCAGAAGTTAGATCAGATGGCAAATTGGATTTGGTGCTAGGTCTTTCCCTTTAGGTTTTACCCCAACAATGTTTTCATTAGTTTCGCTCACTCTCGAAATCAAGCATTTTACAGCAGGTTGGAGCAGCCTGTATCTCAGCACAGGAATAAGGTAGGGAAGAATTCTAAGGATCATTTTGACTGCCTCCAGAAGTTAGATCAGATGGCAAATTGGATTTGGTGCTAGGTCTTTCCCTTTAGGTTTTACCCCAACAATGTTTTCATTAGTTTCGCTCACTCTCGAAATCAAGCATTTTACAGCAGGTTGGAGCAGCCTGTATCTCAGCACAGGAATAAGGTAGGGAAGAATTCTAAGGCTCATTTTGACTGCCTCCAGAAGTTAGATCAGATGGCAAATCGGATTTGGTGCTAGGTCTTTCCCTTTAGGTTTTACCCCAACAATGTTTTCATTAGTTTCGCTCACTCTCGAAATCAAGCATTTTACAGCAGGTTGGAGCAGCCTGTATCTCAGCACAGGAATAAGGTAGGGAAGAATTCTAAGGCTCATTTTGACTGCCTCCAGAAGTTAGATCAGATGGCAAATTGGATTTGGTGCTAGGTCTTTCCCTTTAGGTTTTACCCCAACAATGTTTTCATTAGTTTCGCTCACTCTCGAAATCAAGCATTTTACAGCAGGTTGGAGCAGCCTGTATCTCAGCACAGGAATAAGGTAGGGAAGAATTCTAAGGATCATTTTGACTGCCTCCAGAAGTTAGATCAGATGGCAAATTGGATTTGGTGCTAGGTCTTTCCCTTTAGGTTTTACCCCAACAATGTTTTCATTAGTTTCGCTCACTCTCGAAATCAAGCATTTTATAGCAGGTTGGAGCAGCCTGTATCTCAGCACAGGAATAAGGTAGGGAAGAATTCTAAGGCTCATTTTGACTGCCTCCAGAAGTTAGATCAGATGGCAAATTGGATTTGGTGCTAGGTCTTTCCCTTTAGGTTTTACCCCAACAATGTTTTCATTAGTTTCGCTCACTCTCGAAATCAAGCATTTTACAGCAGGTTGGAGCAGCCTGTATCTCAGCACAGGAATAAGGTAGGGAAGAATTCTAAGGCTCATTTTGACTGCCTCCAGAAGTTAGATCAGATGGCAAATTGGATTTGGTGCTAGGTCTTTCCCTTTAGGTTTTACCCCAACAATGTTTTCATTAGTTTCGCTCACTCTCGAAATCAAGCATTTTACAGCAGGTTGGAGCAGCCTGTATCTCAGCACAGGAATAAGGTAGGGAAGAATTCTAAGGCTCATTTTGACTGCCTCCAGAAGTTAGATCAGATGGCAAATTGGATTTGGTGCTAGGTCTTTCCCTTTAGGTTTTACCCCAACAATGTTTTCATTAGTTTCGCTCACTCTCGAAATCAAGCATTTTACAGCAGGTTGGAGCAGCCTGTATCTCAGCACAGGAATAAGGTAGGGAAGAATTCTAAGGATCATTTTGACTGCCTCCAGAAGTTAGATCAGATGGCAAATTGGATTTGGTGCTAGGTCTTTCCCTTTAGGTTTTACCCCAACAATGTTTTCATTAGTTTCGCTCACTCTCGAAATCAAGCATTTTACAGCAGGTTGGAGCAGCCTGTATCTCAGCACAGGAATAAGGTAGGGAAGAATTCTAAGGCTCATTTTGACTGCCTCCAGAAGTTAGATCAGATGGCAAATTGGATTTGGTGCTAGGTCTTTCCCTTTAGGTTTTACCCCAACAATGTTTTCATTAGTTTCGCTCACTCTCGAAATCAAGCATTTTACAGCAGGTTGGAGCAGCCTGTATCTCAGCACAGGAATAAGGTAGGGAAGAATTCTAAGGCTCATTTTGACTGCCTCCAGAAGTTAGATCAGATGGCAAATTGGATTTGGTGCTAGGTCTTTCCCTTTAGGTTTTACCCCAACAATGTTTTCATTAGTTTCGCTCACTCTCGAAATCAAGCATTTTACAGCAGGTTGGAGCAGCCTGTATCTCAGCACAGGAATAAGGTAGGGAAGAATTCTAAGGCTCATTTTGACTGCCTCCAGAAGTTAGATCAGATGGCAAATTGGATTTGGTGCTAGGTCTTTCCCTTTAGGTTTTACCCCAACAATGTTTTCATTAGTTTCGCTCACTCTCGAAATCAAGCATTTTACAGCAGGTTGGAGCAGCCTGTATCTCAGCACAGGAATAAGGTAGGGAAGAATTCTAAGGCTCATTTTGACTGCCTCCAGAAGTTAGATCAGATGGCAAATTGGATTTGGTGCTAGGTCTTTCCCTTTAGGTTTTACCCCAACAATGTTTTCATTAGTTTCGCTCACTCTCGAAATCAAGCATTTTACAGCAGGTTGGAGCAGCCTGTATCTCAGCACAGGAATAAGGTAGGGAAGAATTCTAAGGCTCATTTTGACTGCCTCCAGAAGTTAGATCAGATGGCAAATTGGATTTGGTGCTAGGTCTTTCCCTTTAGGTTTTACCCCAACAATGTTTTCATTAGTTTCGCTCACTCTCGAAATCAAGCATTTTACAGCAGGTTGGAGCAGCCTGTATCTCAGCACAGGAATAAGGTAGGGAAGAATTCTAAGGCTCATTTTGACTGCCTCCAGAAGTTAGATCAGATGGCAAATTGGATTTGGTGCTAGGTCTTTCCCTTTAGGTTTTACCCCAACAATGTTTTCATTAGTTTCGCTCACTCTCGAAATCAAGCATTTTACAGCAGGTTGGAGCAGCCTGTATCTCAGCACAGGAATAAGGTAGGGAAGAATTCTAAGGATCATTTTGACTGCCTCCAGAAGTTAGATCAGATGGCAAATTGGATTTGGTGCTAGGTCTTTCCCTTTAGGTTTTACCCCAACAATGTTTTCATTAGTTTCGCTCACTCTCGAAATCAAGCATTTTACAGCAGGTTGGAGCAGCCTGTATCTCAGCACAGGAATAAGGTAGGGAAGAATTCTAAGGCTCATTTTGACTGCCTCCAGAAGTTAGATCAGATGGCAAATTGGATTTGGTGCTAGGTCTTTCCCTTTAGGTTTTACCCCAACAATGTTTTCATTAGTTTCGCTCACTCTCGAAATCAAGCATTTTACAGCAGGTTGGAGCAGCCTGTATCTCAGCACAGGAATAAGGTAGGGAAGAATTCTAAGGCTCATTTTGACTGCCTCCAGAAGTTAGATCAGATGGCAAATTGGATTTGGTGCTAGGTCTTTCCCTTTAGGTTTTACCCCAACAATGTTTTCATTAGTTTCGCTCACTCTCGAAATCAAGCATTTTACAGCAGGTTGGAGCAGCCTGTATCTCAGCACAGGAATAAGGTAGGGAAGAATTCTAAGGCTCATTTTGACTGCCTCCAGAAGTTAGATCAGATGGCAAATCGGATTTGGTGCTAGGTCTTTCCCTTTAGGTTTTACCCC
Organism: Melanerpes formicivorus; assembly: GCF_026170545.1. NCBI lineage: Eukaryota > Metazoa > Chordata > Aves > Piciformes > Picidae > Melanerpes > Melanerpes formicivorus. The sequence continues at coordinate 102,881 of NW_027142843.1, forward strand.
AACAATGTTTTCATTAGTTTCGCTCACTCTCGAAATCAAGCATTTTACAGCAGGTTGGAGCAGCCTGTATCTCAGCACAGGAATAAGGTAGGGAAGAATTCTAAGGCTCATTTTGACTGCCTCCAGAAGTTAGATCAGATGGCAAATTGGATTTGGTGCTAGGTCTTTCCCTTTAGGTTTTACCCCAACAATGTTTTCATTAGTTTCGCTCACTCTCGAAATCAAGCATTTTACAGCAGGTTGGAGCAGCCTGTATCTCAGCACAGGAATAAGGTAGGGAAGAATTCTAAGGCTCATTTTGACTGCCTCCAGAAGTTAGATCAGATGGCAAATTGGATTTGGTGCTAGGTCTTTCCCTTTAGGTTTTACCCCAACAATGTTTTCATTAGTTTCGCTCACTCTCGAAATCAAGCATTTTATAGCAGGTTGGAGCAGCCTGTATCTCAGCACAGGAATAAGGTAGGAAGAATTCTAAGGCTCATTTTGACTGCCTCCAGAAGTTAGATCAGATGGCAAATTGGATTTGGTGCTAGGTCTTTCCCTTTAGGTTTTACCCCAACAATGTTTTCATTAGTTTCGCTCACTCTCGAAATCAAGCATTTTACAGCAGGTTGGAGCAGCCTGTATCTCAGCACAGGAATAAGGTAGGGAAGAATTCTAAGGCTCATTTTGACTGCCTCCAGAAGTTAGATCAGATGGCAAATTGGATTTGGTGCTAGGTCTTTCCCTTTAGGTTTTACCCCAACAATGTTTTCATTAGTTTCGCTCACTCTCGAAATCAAGCATTTTACAGCAGGTTGGAGCAGCCTGTATCTCAGCACAGGAATAAGGTAGGGAAGAATTCTAAGGCTCATTTTGACTGCCTCCAGAAGTTAGATCAGATGGCAAATTGGATTTGGTGCTAGGTCTTTCCCTTTAGGTTTTACCCCAACAATGTTTTCATTAGTTTCGCTCACTCTCGAAATCAAGCATTTTACAGCAGGTTGGAGCAGCCTGTATCTCAGCACAGGAATAAGGTAGGGAAGAATTCTAAGGCTCATTTTGACTGCCTCCAGAAGTTAGATCAGATGGCAAATTGGATTTGGTGCTAGGTCTTTCCCTTTAGGTTTTACCCCAACAATGTTTTCATTAGTTTCGCTCACTCTCGAAATCAAGCATTTTACAGCAGGTTGGAGCAGCCTGTATCTCAGCACAGGAATAAGGTAGGGAAGAATTCTAAGGCTCATTTTGACTGCCTCCAGAAGTTAGATCAGATGGCAAATTGGATTTGGTGCTAGGTCTTTCCCTTTAGGTTTTACCCCAACAATGTTTTCATTAGTTTCGCTCACTCTCGAAATCAAGCATTTTACAGCAGGTTGGAGCAGCCTGTATCTCAGCACAGGAATAAGGTAGGGAAGAATTCTAAGGCTCATTTTGACTGCCTCCAGAAGTTAGATCAGATGGCAAATTGGATTTGGTGCTAGGTCTTTCCCTTTAGGTTTTACCCCAACAATGTTTTCATTAGTTTCGCTCACTCTCGAAATCAAGCATTTTACAGCAGGTTGGAGCAGCCTGTATCTCAGCACAGGAATAAGGTAGGGAAGAATTCTAAGGCTCATTTTGACTGCCTCCAGAAGTTAGATCAGATGGCAAATTGGATTTGGTGCTAGGTCTTTCCCTTTAGGTTTTACCCCAACAATGTTTTCATTAGTTTCGCTCACTCTCGAAATCAAGCATTTTACAGCAGGTTGGAGCAGCCTGTATCTCAGCACAGGAATAAGGTAGGGAAGAATTCTAAGGCTCATTTTGACTGCCTCCAGAAGTTAGATCAGATGGCAAATTGGATTTGGTGCTAGGTCTTTCCCTTTAGGTTTTACCCCAACAATGTTTTCATTAGTTTCGCTCACTCTCGAAATCAAGCATTTTACAGCAGGTTGGAGCAGCCTGTATCTCAGCACAGGAATAAGGTAGGGAAGAATTCTAAGGCTCATTTTGACTGCCTCCAGAAGTTAGATCAGATGGCAAATTGGATTTGGTGCTAGGTCTTTCCCTTTAGGTTTTACCCCAACAATGTTTTCATTAGTTTCGCTCACTCTCGAAATCAAGCATTTTACAGCAGGTTGGAGCAGCCTGTATCTCAGCACAGGAATAAGGTAGGGAAGAATTCTAAGGCTCATTTTGACTGCCTCCAGAAGTTAGATCAGATGGCAAATTGGATTTGGTGCTAGGTCTTTCCCTTTAGGTTTTACCCCAACAATGTTTTCATTAGTTTCGCTCACTCTCGAAATCAAGCATTTTACAGCAGGTTGGAGCAGCCTGTATCTCAGCACAGGAATAAGGTAGGGAAGAATTCTAAGGCTCATTTTGACTGCCTCCAGAAGTTAGATCAGATGGCAAATTGGATTTGGTGCTAGGTCTTTCCCTTTAGGTTTTACCCCAACAATGTTTTCATTAGTTTCGCTCACTCTCGAAATCAAGCATTTTACAGCAGGTTGGAGCAGCCTGTATCTCAGCACAGGAATAAGGTAGGGAAGAATTCTAAGGCTCATTTTGACTGCCTCCAGAAGTTAGATCAGATGGCAAATTGGATTTGGTGCTAGGTCTTTCCCTTTAGGTTTTACCCCAACAATGTTTTCATTAGTTTCGCTCACTCTCGAAATCAAGCATTTTACAGCAGGTTGGAGCAGCCTGTATCTCAGCACAGGAATAAGGTAGGGAAGAATTCTAAGGCTCATTTTGACTGCCTCCAGAAGTTAGATCAGATGGCAAATTGGATTTGGTGCTAGGTCTTTCCCTTTAGGTTTTACCCCAACAATGTTTTCATTAGTTTCGCTCACTCTCGAAATCAAGCATTTTACAGCAGGTTGGAGCAGCCTGTATCTCAGCACAGGAATAAGGTAGGGAAGAATTCTAAGGCTCATTTTGACTGCCTCCAGAAGTTAGATCAGATGGCAAATTGGATTTGGTGCTAGGTCTTTCCCTTTAGGTTTTACCCCAACAATGTTTTCATTAGTTTCGCTCACTCTCGAAATCAAGCATTTTACAGCAGGTTGGAGCAGCCTGTATCTCAGCACAGGAATAAGGTAGGGAAGAATTCTAAGGCTCATTTTGACTGCCTCCAGAAGTTAGATCAGATGGCAAATTGGATTTGGTGCTAGGTCTTTCCCTTTAGGTTTTACCCCAACAATGTTTTCATTAGTTTCGCTCACTCTCGAAATCAAGCATTTTACAGCAGGTTGGAGCAGCCTGTATCTCAGCACAGGAATAAGGTAGGGAAGAATTCTAAGGCTCATTTTGACTGCCTCCAGAAGTTAGATCAGATGGCAAATTGGATTTGGTGCTAGGTCTTTCCCTTTAGGTTTTACCCCAACAATGTTTTCATTAGTTTCGCTCACTCTCGAAATCAAGCATTTTACAGCAGGTTGGAGCAGCCTGTATCTCAGCACAGGAATAAGGTAGGGAAGAATTCTAAGGCTCATTTTGACTGCCTCCAGAAGTTAGATCAGATGGCAAATCGGATTTGGTGCTAGGTCTTTCCCTTTAGGTTTTACCCCAACAATGTTTTCATTAGTTTCGCTCACTCTCGAAATCAAGCATTTTACAGCAGGTTGGAGCAGCCTGTATCTCAGCACAGGAATAAGGTAGGGAAGAATTCTAAGGCTCATTTTGACTGCCTCCAGAAGTTAGATCAGATGGCAAATTGGATTTGGTGCTAGGTCTTTCCCTTTAGGTTTTACCCCAACAATGTTTTCATTAGTTTCGCTCACTCTCGAAATCAAGCATTTTACAGCAGGTTGGAGCAGCCTGTATCTCAGCACAGGAATAAGGTAGGGAAGAATTCTAAGGCTCATTTTGACTGCCTCCAGAAGTTAGATCAGATGGCAAATTGGATTTGGTGCTAGGTCTTTCCCTTTAGGTTTTACCCCAACAATGTTTTCATTAGTTTCGCTCACTCTCGAAATCAAGCATTTTACAGCAGGTTGGAGCAGCCTGTATCTCAGCACAGGAATAAGGTAGGGAAGAATTCTAAGGCTCATTTTGACTGCCTCCAGAAGTTAGATCAGATGGCAAATTGGATTTGGTGCTAGGTCTTTCCCTTTAGGTTTTACCCCAACAATGTTTTCATTAGTTTCGCTCACTCTCGAAATCAAGCATTTTACAGCAGGTTGGAGCAGCCTGTATCTCAGCACAGGAATAAGGTAGGGAAGAATTCTAAGGCTCATTTTGACTGCCTCCAGAAGTTAGATCAGATGGCAAATTGGATTTGGTGCTAGGTCTTTCCCTTTAGGTTTTACCCCAACAATGTTTTCATTAGTTTCGCTCACTCTCGAAATCAAGCATTTTACAGCAGGTTGGAGCAGCCTGTATCTCAGCACAGGAATAAGGTAGGGAAGAATTCTAAGGCTCATTTTGACTGCCTCCAGAAGTTAGATCAGATGGCAAATTGGATTTGGTGCTAGGTCTTTCCCTTTAGGTTTTACCCCAACAATGTTTTCATTAGTTTCGCTCACTCTCGAAATCAAGCATTTTACAGCAGGTTGGAGCAGCCTGTATCTCAGCACAGGAATAAGGTAGGGAAGAATTCTAAGGATCATTTTGACTGCCTCCAGAAGTTAGATCAGATGGCAAATTGGATTTGGTGCTAGGTCTTTCCCTTTAGGTTTTACCCCAACAATGTTTTCATTAGTTTCGCTCACTCTCGAAATCAAGCATTTTACAGCAGGTTGGAGCAGCCTGTATCTCAGCACAGGAATAAGGTAGGGAAGAATTCTAAGGCTCATTTTGACTGCCTCCAGAAGTTAGATCAGATGGCAAATCGGATTTGGTGCTAGGTCTTTCCCTTTAGGTTTTACCCCAACAATGTTTTCATTAGTTTCGCTCACTCTCGAAATCAAGCATTTTACAGCAGGTTGGAGCAGCCTGTATCTCAGCACAGGAATAAGGTAGGGAAGAATTCTAAGGCTCATTTTGACTGCCTCCAGAAGTTAGATCAGATGGCAAATTGGATTTGGTGCTAGGTCTTTCCCTTTAGGTTTTACCCCAACAATGTTTTCATTAGTTTCGCTCACTCTCGAAATCAAGCATTTTACAGCAGGTTGGAGCAGCCTGTATCTCAGCACAGGAATAAGGTAGGGAAGAATTCTAAGGCTCATTTTGACTGCCTCCAGAAGTTAGATCAGATGGCAAATTGGATTTGGTGCTAGGTCTTTCCCTTTAGGTTTTACCCCAACAATGTTTTCATTAGTTTCGCTCACTCTCGAAATCAAGCATTTTACAGCAGGTTGGAGCAGCCTGTATCTCAGCACAGGAATAAGGTAGGGAAGAATTCTAAGGCTCATTTGGACTGCCTCCAGAAGTTAGATCAGATGGCAAATTGGATTTGGTGCTAGGTCTTTCCCTTTAGGTTTTACCCCAACAATGTTTTCATTAGTTTCGCTCACTCTCGAAATCAAGCATTTTACAGCAGGTTGGAGCAGCCTGTATCTCAGCACAGGAATAAGGTAGGGAAGAATTCTAAGGATCATTTTGACTGCCTCCAGAAGTTAGATCAGATGGCAAATTGGATTTGGTGCTAGGTCTTTCCCTTTAGGTTTTACCCCAACAATGTTTTCATTAGTTTCGCTCACTCTCGAAATCAAGCATTTTACAGCAGGTTGGAGCAGCCTGTATCTCAGCACAGGAATAAGGTAGGGAAGAATTCTAAGGCTCATTTTGACTGCCTCCAGAAGTTAGATCAGATGGCAAATTGGATTTGGTGCTAGGTCTTTCCCTTTAGGTTTTACCCCAACAATGTTTTCATTAGTTTCGCTCACTCTCGAAATCAAGCATTTTACAGCAGGTTGGAGCAGCCTGTATCTCAGCACAGGAATAAGGTAGGGAAGAATTCTAAGGATCATTTTGACTGCCTCCAGAAGTTAGATCAGATGGCAAATTGGATTTGGTGCTAGGTCTTTCCCTTTAGGTTTTACCCCAACAATGTTTTCATTAGTTTCGCTCACTCTCGAAATCAAGCATTTTACAGCAGGTTGGAGCAGCCTGTATCTCAGCACAGGAATAAGGTAGGGAAGAATTCTAAGGCTCATTTTGACTGCCTCCAGAAGTTAGATCAGATGGCAAATCGGATTTGGTGCTAGGTCTTTCCCTTTAGGTTTTACCCCAACAATGTTTTCATTAGTTTCGCTCACTCTCGAAATCAAGCATTTTACAGCAGGTTGGAGCAGCCTGTATCTCAGCACAGGAATAAGGTAGGGAAGAATTCTAAGGCTCATTTTGACTGCCTCCAGAAGTTAGATCAGATGGCAAATTGGATTTGGTGCTAGGTCTTTCCCTTTAGGTTTTACCCCAACAATGTTTTCATTAGTTTCGCTCACTCTCGAAATCAAGCATTTTACAGCAGGTTGGAGCAGCCTGTATCTCAGCACAGGAATAAGGTAGGGAAGAATTCTAAGGCTCATTTTGACTGCCTCCAGAAGTTAGATCAGATGGCAAATTGGATTTGGTGCTAGGTCTTTCCCTTTAGGTTTTACCCCAACAATGTTTTCATTAGTTTCGCTCACTCTCGAAATCAAGCATTTTACAGCAGGTTGGAGCAGCCTGTATCTCAGCACAGGAATAAGGTAGGGAAGAATTCTAAGGCTCATTTTGACTGCCTCCAGAAGTTAGATCAGATGGCAAATTGGATTTGGTGCTAGGTCTTTCCCTTTAGGTTTTACCCCAACAATGTTTTCATTAGTTTCGCTCACTCTCGAAATCAAGCATTTTACAGCAGGTTGGAGCAGCCTGTATCTCAGCACAGGAATAAGGTAGGGAAGAATTCTAAGGCTCATTTTGACTGCCTCCAGAAGTTAGATCAGATGGCAAATTGGATTTGGTGCTAGGTCTTTCCCTTTAGGTTTTACCCCAACAATGTTTTCATTAGTTTCGCTCACTCTCGAAATCAAGCATTTTACAGCAGGTTGGAGCAGCCTGTATCTCAGCACAGGAATAAGGTAGGGAAGAATTCTAAGGCTCATTTTGACTGCCTCCAGAAGTTAGATCAGATGGCAAATTGGATTTGGTGCTAGGTCTTTCCCTTTAGGTTTTACCCCAACAATGTTTTCATTAGTTTCGCTCACTCTCGAAATCAAGCATTTTACAGCAGGTTGGAGCAGCCTGTATCTCAGCACAGGAATAAGGTAGGGAAGAATTCTAAGGATCATTTTGACTGCCTCCAGAAGTTAGATCAGATGGCAAATTGGATTTGGTGCTAGGTCTTTCCCTTTAGGTTTTACCCCAACAATGTTTTCATTAGTTTCGCTCACTCTCGAAATCAAGCATTTTACAGCAGGTTGGAGCAGCCTGTATCTCAGCACAGGAATAAGGTAGGGAAGGATTCTAAGGATCATTTTGACTGCCTCCAGAAGTTAGATCAGATGGCAAATCGGATTTGGTGCTAGGTCTTTCCCTTTAGGTTTTACCCCAACAATGTTTTCATTAGTTTCGCTCACTCTCGAAATCAAGCATTTTACAGCAGGTTGGAGCAGCCTGTATCTCAGCACAGGAATAAGGTAGGGAAGAATTCTAAGGCTCATTTTGACTGCCTCCAGAAGTTAGATCAGATGGCAAATTGGATTTGGTGCTAGGTCTTTCCCTTTAGGTTTTACCCCAACAATGTTTTCATTAGTTTCGCTCACTCTCGAAATCAAGCATTTTACAGCAGGTTGGAGCAGCCTGTATCTCAGCACAGGAATAAGGTAGGGAAGAATTCTAAGGCTCATTTTGACTGCCTCCAGAAGTTAGATCAGATGGCAAATTGGATTTGGTGCTAGGTCTTTCCCTTTAGGTTTTACCCCAACAATGTTTTCATTAGTTTCGCTCACTCTCGAAATCAAGCATTTTACAGCAGGTTGGAGCAGCCTGTATCTCAGCACAGGAATAAGGTAGGGAAGAATTCTAAGGCTCATTTTGACTGCCTCCAGAAGTTAGATCAGATGGCAAATTGGATTTGGTGCTAGGTCTTTCCCTTTAGGTTTTACCCCAACAATGTTTTCATTAGTTTCGCTCACTCTCAAAATCAAGCATTTTACAGCAGGTTGGAGCAGCCTGTATCTCAGCACAGGAATAAGGTAGGGAAGAATTCTAAGGATCATTTTGACTGCCTCCAGAAGTTAGATCAGATGGCAAATTGGATTTGGTGCTAGGTCTTTCCCTTTAGGTTTTACCCCAACAATGTTTTCATTAGTTTCGCTCACTCTCGAAATCAAGCATTTTACAGCAGGTTGGAGCAGCCTGTATCTCAGCACAGGAATAAGGTAGGGAAGAATTCTAAGGCTCATTTTGACTGCCTCCAGAAGTTAGATCAGATGGCAAATTGGATTTGGTGCTAGGTCTTTCCCTTTAGGTTTTACCCCAACAATGTTTTCATTAGTTTCGCTCACTCTCGAAATCAAGCATTTTACAGCAGGTTGGAGCAGCCTGTATCTCAGCACAGGAATAAGGTAGGGAAGAATTCTAAGGCTCATTTTGACTGCCTCCAGAAGTTAGATCAGATGGCAAATTGGATTTGGTGCTAGGTCTTTCCCTTTAGGTTTTACCCCAACAATGTTTTCATTAGTTTCGCTCACTCTCGAAATCAAGCATTTTACAGCAGGTTGGAGCAGCCTGTATCTCAGCACAGGAATAAGGTAGGGAAGAATTCTAAGGCTCATTTTGACTGCCTCCAGAAGTTAGATCAGATGGCAAATTGGATTTGGTGCTAGGTCTTTCCCTTTAGGTTTTACCCCAACAATGTTTTCATTAGTTTCGCTCACTCTCGAAATCAAGCATTTTACAGCAGGTTGGAGCAGCCTGTATCTCAGCACAGGAATAAGGTAGGGAAGAATTCTAAGGCTCATTTTGACTGCCTCCAGAAGTTAGATCAGATGGCAAATTGGATTTGGTGCTAGGTCTTTCCCTTTAGGTTTTACCCCAACAATGTTTTCATTAGTTTCGCTCACTCTCGAAATCAAGCATTTTACAGCAGGTTGGAGCAGCCTGTATCTCAGCACAGGAATAAGGTAGGGAAGAATTCTAAGGCTCATTTTGACTGCCTCCAGAAGTTAGATCAGATGGCAAATTGGATTTGGTGCTAGGTCTTTCCCTTTAGGTTTTACCCCAACAATGTTTTCATTAGTTTCGCTCACTCTCGAAATCAAGCATTTTACAGCAGGTTGGAGCAGCCTGTATCTCAGCACAGGAATAAGGTAGGGAAGAATTCTAAGGCTCATTTTGACTGCCTCCAGAAGTTAGATCAGATGGCAAATTGGATTTGGTGCTAGGTCTTTCCCTTTAGGTTTTACCCCAACAATGTTTTCATTAGTTTCGCTCACTCTCGAAATCAAGCATTTTACAGCAGGTTGGAGCAGCCTGTATCTCAGCACAGGAATAAGGTAGGGAAGAATTCTAAGGCTCATTTTGACTGCCTCCAGAAGTTAGATCAGATGGCAAATTGGATTTGGTGCTAGGTCTTTCCCTTTAGGTTTTACCCCAACAATGTTTTCATTAGTTTCGCTCACTCTCGAAATCAAGCATTTTACAGCAGGTTGGAGCAGCCTGTATCTCAGCACAGGAATAAGGTAGGGAAGAATTCTAAGGCTCATTTTGACTGCCTCCAGAAGTTAGATCAGATGGCAAATTGGATTTGGTGCTAGGTCTTTCCCTTTAGGTTTTACCCCAACAATGTTTTCATTAGTTTCGCTCACTCTCGAAATCAAGCATTTTACAGCAGGTTGGAGCAGCCTGTATCTCAGCACAGGAATAAGGTAGGGAAGAATTCTAAGGATCATTTTGACTGCCTCCAGAAGTTAGATCAGATGGCAAATTGGATTTGGTGCTAGGTCTTTCCCTTTAGGTTTTACCCCAACAATGTTTTCATTAGTTTCGCTCACTCTCGAAATCAAGCATTTTACAGCAGGTTGGAGCAGCCTGTATCTCAGCACAGGAATAAGGTAGGGAAGGATTCTAAGGATCATTTTGACTGCCTCCAGAAGTTAGATCAGATGGCAAATTGGATTTGGTGCTAGGTCTTTCCCTTTAGGTTTTACCCCAACAATGTTTTCATTAGTTTCGCTCACTCTCGAAATCAAGCATTTTACAGCAGGTTGGAGCAGCCTGTATCTCAGCACAGGAATAAGGTAGGGAAGAATTCTAAGGCTCATTTTGACTGCCTCCAGAAGTTAGATCAGATGGCAAATTGGATTTGGTGCTAGGTCTTTCCCTTTAGGTTTTACCCCAACAATGTTTTCATTAGTTTCGCTCACTCTCGAAATCAAGCATTTTACAGCAGGTTGGAGCAGCCTGTATCTCAGCACAGGAATAAGGTAGGGAAGAATTCTAAGGCTCATTTTGACTGCCTCCAGAAGTTAGATCAGATGGCAAATTGGATTTGGTGCTAGGTCTTTCCCTTTAGGTTTTACCCCAACAATGTTTTCATTAGTTTCGCTCACTCTCGAAATCAAGCATTTTACAGCAGGTTGGAGCAGCCTGTATCTCAGCACAGGAATAAGGTAGGGAAGAATTCTAAGGCTCATTTTGACTGCCTCCAGAAGTTAGATCAGATGGCAAATTGGATTTGGTGCTAGGTCTTTCCCTTTAGGTTTTACCCCAACAATGTTTTCATTAGTTTCGCTCACTCTCAAAATCAAGCATTTTACAGCAGGTTGGAGCAGCCTGTATCTCAGCACAGGAATAAGGTAGGGAAGAATTCTAAGGATCATTTTGACTGCCTCCAGAAGTTAGATCAGATGGCAAATTGGATTTGGTGCTAGGTCTTTCCCTTTAGGTTTTACCCCAACAATGTTTTCATTAGTTTCGCTCACTCTCGAAATCAAGCATTTTACAGCAGGTTGGAGCAGCCTGTATCTCAGCACAGGAATAAGGTAGGGAAGAATTCTAAGGCTCATTTTGACTGCCTCCAGAAGTTAGATCAGATGGCAAATTGGATTTGGTGCTAGGTCTTTCCCTTTAGGTTTTACCCCAACAATGTTTTCATTAGTTTCGCTCACTCTCGAAATCAAGCATTTTACAGCAGGTTGGAGCAGCCTGTATCTCAGCACAGGAATAAGGTAGGGAAGAATTCTAAGGCTCATTTTGACTGCCTCCAGAAGTTAGATCAGATGGCAAATTGGATTTGGTGCTAGGTCTTTCCCTTTAGGTTTTACCCCAACAATGTTTTCATTAGTTTCGCTCACTCTCGAAATCAAGCATTTTACAGCAGGATGGAGCAGCCTGTATCTCAGCACAGGAATAAGGTAGGGAAGAATTCTAAGGATCATTTTGACTGCCTCCAGAAGTTAGATCAGATGGCAAATTGGATTTGGTGCTAGGTCTTTCCCTGTAGGTTTTACCCCAACAATGTTTTCATTAGTTTCGCTCACTCTTGAAATCAAGCATTTTACAGCAGGTTGGAGCAGCCTGTATCTCAGCACAGGAATAAGGTAGGGAAGAATTCTAAGGATCATTTTGACTGCCTCCAGAAGTTAGATCAGATGGCAAATTGGATTTGGTGCTAGGTCTTTCCCTTTAGGTTTTACCCCAACAATGTTTTCATTAGTTTCGCTCACTCTCGAAATCAAGCATTTTACAGCAGGTTGGAGCAGCCTGTATCTCAGCACAGGAATAAGGTAGGGAAGAATTCTAAGGCTCATTTTGACTGCCTCCAGAAGTTAGATCAGATGGCAAATTGGATTTGGTGCTAGGTCTTTCCCTTTAGGTTTTACCCCAACAATGTTTTCATTAGTTTCGCTCACTCTCGAAATCAAGCATTTTACAGCAGGTTGGAGCAGCCTGTATCTCAGCACAGGAATAAGGTAGGGAAGAATTCTAAGGATCATTTTGACTGCCTCCAGAAGTTAGATCAGATGGCAAATTGGATTTGGTGCTAGGTCTTTCCCTTTAGGTTTTACCCCAACAATGTTTTCATTAGTTTCGCTCACTCTCGAAATCAAGCATTTTACAGCAGGTTGGAGCAGCCTGTATCTCAGCACAGGAATAAGGTAGGGAAGAATTCTAAGGCTCATTTTGACTGCCTCCAGAAGTTAGATCAGATGGCAAATTGGATTTGGTGCTAGGTCTTTCCCTTTAGGTTTTACCCCAACAATGTTTTCATTAGTTTCGCTCACTCTCGAAATCAAGCATTTTACAGCAGGTTGGAGCAGCCTGTATCTCAGCACAGGAATAAGGTAGGGAAGAATTCTAAGGATCATTTTGACTGCCTCCAGAAGTTAGATCAGATGGCAAATTGGATTTGGTGCTAGGTCTTTCCCTTTAGGTTTTACCCCAACAATGTTTTCATTAGTTTCGCTCACTCTCGAAATCAAGCATTTTACAGCAGGTTGGAGCAGCCTGTATCTCAGCACAGGAATAAGGTAGGGAAGAATTCTAAGGCTCATTTTGACTGCCTCCAGAAGTTAGATCAGATGGCAAATTGGATTTGGTGCTAGGTCTTTCCCTTTAGGTTTTACCCCAACAATGTTTTCATTAGTTTCGCTCACTCTCGAAATCAAGCATTTTACAGCAGGTTGGAGCAGCCTGTATCTCAGCACAGGAATAAGGTAGGGAAGAATTCTAAGGATCATTTTGACTGCCTCCAGAAGTTAGATCAGATGGCAAATTGGATTTGGTGCTAGGTCTTTCCCTTTAGGTTTTACCCCAACAATGTTTTCATTAGTTTCGCTCACTCTCGAAATCAAGCATTTTACAGCAGGTTGGAGCAGCCTGTATCTCAGCACAGGAATAAGGTAGGGAAGAATTCTAAGGCTCATTTTGACTGCCTCCAGAAGTTAGATCAGATGGCAAATTGGATTTGGTGCTAGGTCTTTCCCTTTAGGTTTTACCCCAACAATGTTTTCATTAGTTTCGCTCACTCTCGAAATCAAGCATTTTACAGCAGGTTGGAGCAGCCTGTATCTCAGCACAGGAATAAGGTAGGGAAGAATTCTAAGGCTCATTTTGACTGCCTCCAGAAGTTAGATCAGATGGCAAATTGGATTTGGTGCTAGGTCTTTCCCTTTAGGTTTTACCCCAACAATGTTTTCATTAGTTTCGCTCACTCTCGAAATCAAGCATTTTACAGCAGGTTGGAGCAGCCTGTATCTCAGCACAGGAATAAGGTAGGGAAGAATTCTAAGGATCATTTTGACTGCCTCCAGAAGTTAGATCAGATGGCAAATTGGATTTGGTGCTAGGTCTTTCCCTTTAGGTTTTACCCCAACAATGTTTTCATTAGTTTCGCTCACTCTCGAAATCAAGCATTTTACAGCAGGTTGGAGCAGCCTGTATCTCAGCACAGGAATAAGGTAGGGAAGAATTCTAAGGATCATTTTGACTGCCTCCAGAAGTTAGATCAGATGGCAAATTGGATTTGGTGCTAGGTCTTTCCCTTTAGGTTTTACCCCAACAATGTTTTCATTAGTTTCGCTCACTCTCGAAATCAAGCATTTTACAGCAGGTTGGAGCAGCCTGTATCTCAGCACAGGAATAAGGTAGGGAAGAATTCTAAGGATCATTTTGACTGCCTCCAGAAGTTAGATCAGATGGCAAATTGGATTTGGTGCTAGGTCTTTCCCTTTAGGTTTTACCCCAACAATGTTTTCATTAGTTTCGCTCACTCTCGAAATCAAGCATTTTACAGCAGGTTGGAGCAGCCTGTATCTCAGCACAGGAATAAGGTAGGGAAGAATTCTAAGGCTCATTTTGACTGCCTCCAGAAGTTAGATCAGATGGCAAATTGGATTTGGTGCTAGGTCTTTCCCTTTAGGTTTTACCCCAACAATGTTTTCATTAGTTTCGCTCACTCTCGAAATCAAGCATTTTACAGCAGGTTGGAGCAGCCTGTATCTCAGCACAGGAATAAGGTAGGGAAGAATTCTAAGGATCATTTTGACTGCCTCCAGAAGTTAGATCAGATGGCAAATTGGATTTGGTGCTAGGTCTTTCCCTTTAGGTTTTACCCCAACAATGTTTTCATTAGTTTCGCTCACTCTCGAAATCAAGCATTTTACAGCAGGTTGGAGCAGCCTGTATCTCAGCACAGGAATAAGGTAGGGAAGAATTCTAAGGCTCATTTTGACTGCCTCCAGAAGTTAGATCAGATGGCAAATTGGATTTGGTGCTAGGTCTTTCCCTTTAGGTTTTACCCCAACAATGTTTTCATTAGTTTCGCTCACTCTCGAAATCAAGCATTTTACAGCAGGTTGGAGCAGCCTGTATCTCAGCACAGGAATAAGGTAGGGAAGAATTCTAAGGATCATTTTGACTGCCTCCAGAAGTTAGATCAGATGGCAAATTGGATTTGGTGCTAGGTCTTTCCCTTTAGGTTTTACCCCAACAATGTTTTCATTAGTTTCGCTCACTCTCGAAATCAAGCATTTTACAGCAGGTTGGAGCAGCCTGTATCTCAGCACAGGAATAAGGTAGGGAAGAATTCTAAGGATCATTTTGACTGCCTCCAGAAGTTAGATCAGATGGCAAATTGGATTTGGTGCTAGGTCTTTCCCTTTAGGTTTTACCCCAACAATGTTTTCATTAGTTTCGCTCACTCTCGAAATCAAGCATTTTACAGCAGGTTGGAGCAGCCTGTATCTCAGCACAGGAATAAGGTAGGGAAGAATTCTAAGGCTCATTTTGACTGCCTCCAGAAGTTAGATCAGATGGCAAATTGGATTTGGTGCTAGGTCTTTCCCTTTAGGTTTTACCCCAACAATGTTTTCATTAGTTTCGCTCACTCTCGAAATCAAGCATTTTACAGCAGGTTGGAGCAGCCTGTATCTCAGCACAGGAATAAGGTAGGGAAGAATTCTAAGGATCATTTTGACTGCCTCCAGAAGTTAGATCAGATGGCAAATTGGATTTGGTGCTAGGTCTTTCCCTTTAGGTTTTACCCCAACAATGTTTTCATTAGTTTCGCTCACTCTCGAAATCAAGCATTTTACAGCAGGTTGGAGCAGCCTGTATCTCAGCACAGGAATAAGGTAGGGAAGAATTCTAAGGCTCATTTTGACTGCCTCCAGAAGTTAGATCAGATGGCAAATCGGATTTGGTGCTAGGTCTTTCCCTTTAGGTTTTACCCCAACAATGTTTTCATTAGTTTCGCTCACTCTCGAAATCAAGCATTTTACAGCAGGTTGGAGCAGCCTGTATCTCAGCACAGGAATAAGGTAGGGAAGAATTCTAAGGCTCATTTTGACTGCCTCCAGAAGTTAGATCAGATGGCAAATTGGATTTGGTGCTAGGTCTTTCCCTTTAGGTTTTACCCCAACAATGTTTTCATTAGTTTCGCTCACTCTCGAAATCAAGCATTTTACAGCAGGTTGGAGCAGCCTGTATCTCAGCACAGGAATAAGGTAGGGAAGAATTCTAAGGCTCATTTTGACTGCCTCCAGAAGTTAGATCAGATGGCAAATTGGATTTGGTGCTAGGTCTTTCCCTTTAGGTTTTACCCCAACAATGTTTTCATTAGTTTCGCTCACTCTCGAAATCAAGCATTTTACAGCAGGTTGGAGCAGCCTGTATCTCAGCACAGGAATAAGGTAGGGAAGAATTCTAAGGCTCATTTTGACTGCCTCCAGAAGTTAGATCAGATGGCAAATTGGATTTGGTGCTAGGTCTTTCCCTTTAGGTTTTACCCCAACAATGTTTTCATTAGTTTCGCTCACTCTCGAAATCAAGCATTTTACAGCAGGTTGGAGCAGCCTGTATCTCAGCACAGGAATAAGGTAGGGAAGAATTCTAAGGCTCATTTTGACTGCCTCCAGAAGTTAGATCAGATGGCAAATTGGATTTGGTGCTAGGTCTTTCCCTTTAGGTTTTACCCCAACAATGTTTTCATTAGTTTCGCTCACTCTCGAAATCAAGCATTTTACAGCAGGTTGGAGCAGCCTGTATCTCAGCACAGGAATAAGGTAGGGAAGAATTCTAAGGCTCATTTTGACTGCCTCCAGAAGTTAGATCAGATGGCAAATTGGATTTGGTGCTAGGTCTTTCCCTTTAGGTTTTACCCCAACAATGTTTTCATTAGTTTCGCTCACTCTCGAAATCAAGCATTTTACAGCAGGTTGGAGCAGCCTGTATCTCAGCACAGGAATAAGGTAGGGAAGAATTCTAAGGATCATTTTGACTGCCTCCAGAAGTTAGATCAGATGGCAAATTGGATTTGGTGCTAGGTCTTTCCCTTTAGGTTTTACCCCAACAATGTTTTCATTAGTTTCGCTCACTCTCGAAATCAAGCATTTTACAGCAGGTTGGAGCAGCCTGTATCTCAGCACAGGAATAAGGTAGGGAAGAATTCTAAGGATCATTTTGACTGCCTCCAGAAGTTAGATCAGATGGCAAATCGGATTTGGTGCTAGGTCTTTCCCTTTAGGTTTTACCCCAACAATGTTTTCATTAGTTTCGCTCACTCTCGAAATCAAGCATTTTACAGCAGGTTGGAGCAGCCTGTATCTCAGCACAGGAATAAGGTAGGGAAGAATTCTAAGGCTCATTTTGACTGCCTCCAGAAGTTAGATCAGATGGCAAATTGGATTTGGTGCTAGGTCTTTCCCTTTAGGTTTTACCCCAACAATGTTTTCATTAGTTTCGCTCACTCTCGAAATCAAGCATTTTACAGCAGGTTGGAGCAGCCTGTATCTCAGCACAGGAATAAGGTAGGGAAGAATTCTAAGGCTCATTTTGACTGCCTCCAGAAGTTAGATCAGATGGCAAATTGGATTTGGTGCTAGGTCTTTCCCTTTAGGTTTTACCCCAACAATGTTTTCATTAGTTTCGCTCACTCTCGAAATCAAGCATTTTACAGCAGGTTGGAGCAGCCTGTATCTCAGCACAGGAATAAGGTAGGGAAGAATTCTAAGGCTCATTTTGACTGCCTCCAGAAGTTAGATCAGATGGCAAATTGGATTTGGTGCTAGGTCTTTCCCTTTAGGTTTTACCCCAACAATGTTTTCATTAGTTTCGCTCACTCTCGAAATCAAGCATTTTACAGCAGGTTGGAGCAGCCTGTATCTCAGCACAGGAATAAGGTAGGGAAGAATTCTAAGGCTCATTTTGACTGCCTCCAGAAGTTAGATCAGATGGCAAATTGGATTTGGTGCTAGGTCTTTCCCTTTAGGTTTTACCCCAACAATGTTTTCATTAGTTTCGCTCACTCTCGAAATCAAGCATTTTACAGCAGGTTGGAGCAGCCTGTATCTCAGCACAGGAATAAGGTAGGGAAGAATTCTAAGGCTCATTTGGACTGCCTCCAGAAGTTAGATCAGATGGCAAATTGGATTTGGTGCTAGGTCTTTCCCTTTAGGTTTTACCCCAACAATGTTTTCATTAGTTTCGCTCACTCTCGAAATCAAGCATTTTACAGCAGGTTGGAGCAGCCTGTATCTCAGCACAGGAATAAGGTAGGGAAGAATTCTAAGGATCATTTTGACTGCCTCCAGAAGTTAGATCAGATGGCAAATTGGATTTGGTGCTAGGTCTTTCCCTTTAGGTTTTACCCCAACAATGTTTTCATTAGTTTCGCTCACTCTCGAAATCAAGCATTTTACAGCAGGTTGGAGCAGCCTGTATCTCAGCACAGGAATAAGGTAGGGAAGAATTCTAAGGCTCATTTTGACTGCCTCCAGAAGTTAGATCAGATGGCAAATTGGATTTGGTGCTAGGTCTTTCCCTTTAGGTTTTACCCCAACAATGTTTTCATTAGTTTCGCTCACTCTCGAAATCAAGCATTTTACAGCAGGTTGGAGCAGCCTGTATCTCAGCACAGGAATAAGGTAGGGAAGAATTCTAAGGCTCATTTTGACTGCCTCCAGAAGTTAGATCAGATGGCAAATTGGATTTGGTGCTAGGTCTTTCCCTTTAGGTTTTACCCCAACAATGTTTTCATTAGTTTCGCTCACTCTCGAAATCAAGCATTTTACAGCAGGTTGGAGCAGCCTGTATCTCAGCACAGGAATAAGGTAGGGAAGAATTCTAAGGCTCATTTTGACTGCCTCCAGAAGTTAGATCAGATGGCAAATTGGATTTGGTGCTAGGTCTTTCCCTTTAGGTTTTACCCCAACAATGTTTTCATTAGTTTCGCTCACTCTCGAAATCAAGCATTTTACAGCAGGTTGGAGCAGCCTGTATCTCAGCACAGGAATAAGGTAGGGAAGAATTCTAAGGCTCATTTTGACTGCCTCCAGAAGTTAGATCAGATGGCAAATTGGATTTGGTGCTAGGTCTTTCCCTTTAGGTTTTACCCCAACAATGTTTTCATTAGTTTCGCTCACTCTCGAAATCAAGCATTTTACAGCAGGTTGGAGCAGCCTGTATCTCAGCACAGGAATAAGGTAGGGAAGAATTCTAAGGCTCATTTTGACTGCCTCCAGAAGTTAGATCAGATGGCAAATTGGATTTGGTGCTAGGTCTTTCCCTTTAGGTTTTACCCCAACAATGTTTTCATTAGTTTCGCTCACTCTCGAAATCAAGCATTTTACAGCAGGTTGGAGCAGCCTGTATCTCAGCACAGGAATAAGGTAGGGAAGAATTCTAAGGCTCATTTTGACTGCCTCCAGAAGTTAGATCAGATGGCAAATTGGATTTGGTGCTAGGTCTTTCCCTTTAGGTTTTACCCCAACAATGTTTTCATTAGTTTCGCTCACTCTCGAAATCAAGCATTTTACAGCAGGTTGGAGCAGCCTGTATCTCAGCACAGGAATAAGGTAGGGAAGAATTCTAAGGCTCATTTTGACTGCCTCCAGAAGTTAGATCAGATGGCAAATTGGATTTGGTGCTAGGTCTTTCCCTTTAGGTTTTACCCCAACAATGTTTTCATTAGTTTCGCTCACTCTCGAAATCAAGCATTTTACAGCAGGTTGGAGCAGCCTGTATCTCAGCACAGGAATAAGGTAGGGAAGAATTCTAAGGCTCATTTTGACTGCCTCCAGAAGTTAGATCAGATGGCAAATTGGATTTGGTGCTAGGTCTTTCCCTTTAGGTTTTACCCCAACAATGTTTTCATTAGTTTCGCTCACTCTCGAAATCAAGCATTTTACAGCAGGTTGGAGCAGCCTGTATCTCAGCACAGGAATAAGGTAGGGAAGAATTCTAAGGATCATTTTGACTGCCTCCAGAAGTTAGATCAGATGGCAAATTGGATTTGGTGCTAGGTCTTTCCCTTTAGGTTTTACCCCAACAATGTTTTCATTAGTTTCGCTCACTCTCGAAATCAAGCATTTTACAGCAGGTTGGAGCAGCCTGTATCTCAGCACAGGAATAAGGTAGGGAAGGATTCTAAGGATCATTTTGACTGCCTCCAGAAGTTAGATCAGATGGCAAATTGGATTTGGTGCTAGGTCTTTCCCTTTAGGTTTTACCCCAACAATGTTTTCATTAGTTTCGCTCACTCTCGAAATCAAGCATTTTACAGCAGGTTGGAGCAGCCTGTATCTCAGCACAGGAATAAGGTAGGGAAGAATTCTAAGGCTCATTTTGACTGCCTCCAGAAGTTAGATCAGATGGCAAATTGGATTTGGTGCTAGGTCTTTCCCTTTAGGTTTTACCCCAACAATGTTTTCATTAGTTTCGCTCACTCTCGAAATCAAGCATTTTACAGCAGGTTGGAGCAGCCTGTATCTCAGCACAGGAATAAGGTAGGGAAGAATTCTAAGGCTCATTTTGACTGCCTCCAGAAGTTAGATCAGATGGCAAATTGGATTTGGTGCTAGGTCTTTCCCTTTAGGTTTTACCCCAACAATGTTTTCATTAGTTTCGCTCACTCTCGAAATCAAGCATTTTACAGCAGGTTGGAGCAGCCTGTATCTCAGCACAGGAATAAGGTAGGGAAGAATTCTAAGGCTCATTTTGACTGCCTCCAGAAGTTAGATCAGATGGCAAATTGGATTTGGTGCTAGGTCTTTCCCTTTAGGTTTTACCCCAACAATGTTTTCATTAGTTTCGCTCACTCTCGAAATCAAGCATTTTACAGCAGGTTGGAGCAGCCTGTATCTCAGCACAGGAATAAGGTAGGGAAGAATTCTAAGGCTCATTTTGACTACCTCCAGAAGTTAGATCAGATGGCAAATTGGATTTGGTGCTAGGTCTTTCCCTTTAGGTTTTACCCCAACAATGTTTTCATTAGTTTCGCTCACTCTCGAAATCAAGCATTTTACAGCAGGTTGGAGCAGCCTGTATCTCAGCACAGGAATAAGGTAGGGAAGAATTCTAAGGCTCATTTTGACTGCCTCCAGAAGTTAGATCAGATGGCAAATTGGATTTGGTGCTAGGTCTTTCCCTTTAGGTTTTACCCCAACAATGTTTTCATTAGTTTCGCTCACTCTCGAAATCAAGCATTTTACAGCAGGTTGGAGCAGCCTGTATCTCAGCACAGGAATAAGGTAGGGAAGAATTCTAAGGATCATTTTGACTGCCTCCAGAAGTTAGATCAGATGGCAAATTGGATTTGGTGCTAGGTCTTTCCCTTTAGGTTTTACCCCAACAATGTTTTCATTAGTTTCGCTCACTCTCGAAATCAAGCATTTTACAGCAGGTTGGAGCAGCCTGTATCTCAGCACAGGAATAAGGTAGGGAAGGATTCTAAGGATCATTTTGACTGCCTCCAGAAGTTAGATCAGATGGCAAATTGGATTTGGTGCTAGGTCTTTCCCTTTAGGTTTTACCCCAACAATGTTTTCATTAGTTTCGCTCACTCTCGAAATCAAGCATTTTACAGCAGGTTGGAGCAGCCTGTATCTCAGCACAGGAATAAGGTAGGGAAGAATTCTAAGGCTCATTTTGACTGCCTCCAGAAGTTAGATCAGATGGCAAATTGGATTTGGTGCTAGGTCTTTCCCTTTAGGTTTTACCCCAACAATGTTTTCATTAGTTTCGCTCACTCTCGAAATCAAGCATTTTACAGCAGGTTGGAGCAGCCTGTATCTCAGCACAGGAATAAGGTAGGGAAGAATTCTAAGGATCATTTTGACTACCTCCAGAAGTTAGATCAGATGGCAAATTGGATTTGGTGCTAGGTCTTTCCCTTTAGGTTTTACCCCAACAATGTTTTCATTAGTTTCGCTCACTCTCGAAATCAAGCATTTTACAGCAGGTTGGAGCAGCCTGTATCTCAGCACAGGAATAAGGTAGGGAAGAATTCTAAGGCTCATTTTGACTGCCTCCAGAAGTTAGATCAGATGGCAAATTGGATTTGGTGCTAGGTCTTTCCCTTTAGGTTTTACCCCAACAATGTTTTCATTAGTTTCGCTCACTCTCGAAATCAAGCATTTTACAGCAGGTTGGAGCAGCCTGTATCTCAGCACAGGAATAAGGTAGGGAAGAATTCTAAGGCTCATTTTGACTGCCTCCAGAAGTTAGATCAGATGGCAAATTGGATTTGGTGCTAGGTCTTTCCCTTTAGGTTTTACCCCAACAATGTTTTCATTAGTTTCGCTCACTCTCGAAATCAAGCATTTTACAGCAGGTTGGAGCAGCCTGTATCTCAGCACAGGAATAAGGTAGGGAAGAATTCTAAGGATCATTTTGACTACCTCCAGAAGTTAGATCAGATGGCAAATTGGATTTGGTGCTAGGTCTTTCCCTTTAGGTTTTACCCCAACAATGTTTTCATTAGTTTCGCTCACTCTCGAAATCAAGCATTTTACAGCAGGTTGGAGCAGCCTGTATCTCAGCACAGGAATAAGGTAGGGAAGAATTCTAAGGCTCATTTTGACTGCCTCCAGAAGTTAGATCAGATGGCAAATTGGATTTGGTGCTAGGTCTTTCCCTTTAGGTTTTACCCCAACAATGTTTTCATTAGTTTCGCTCACTCTCGAAATCAAGCATTTTACAGCAGGTTGGAGCAGCCTGTATCTCAGCACAGGAATAAGGTAGGGAAGAATTCTAAGGCTCATTTTGACTGCCTCCAGAAGTTAGATCAGATGGCAAATTGGATTTGGTGCTAGGTCCTTCCCTTTAGGTTTTACCCCAACAATGTTTTCATTAGTTTCGCTCACTCTCGAAATCAAGCATTTTACAGCAGGTTGGAGCAGCCTGTATCTCAGCACAGGAATAAGGTAGGGAAGAATTCTAAGGCTCATTTTGACTGCCTCCAGAAGTTAGATCAGATGGCAAATTGGATTTGGTGCTAGGTCTTTCCCTTTAGGTTTTACCCCAACAATGTTTTCATTAGTTTCGCTCACTCTCGAAATCAAGCATTTTACAGCAGGTTGGAGCAGCCTGTATCTCAGCACAGGAATAAGGTAGGGAAGAATTCTAAGGCTCATTTTGACTGCCTCCAGAAGTTAGATCAGATGGCAAATTGGATTTGGTGCTAGGTCTTTCCCTTTAGGTTTTACCCCAACAATGTTTTCATTAGTTTCGCTCACTCTCGAAATCAAGCATTTTACAGCAGGTTGGAGCAGCCTGTATCTCAGCACAGGAATAAGGTAGGGAAGAATTCTAAGGCTCATTTTGACTGCCTCCAGAAGTTAGATCAGATGGCAAATTGGATTTGGTGCTAGGTCTTTCCCTTTAGGTTTTACCCCAACAATGTTTTCATTAGTTTCGCTCACTCTCGAAATCAAGCATTTTACAGCAGGTTGGAGCAGCCTGTATCTCAGCACAGGAATAAGGTAGGGAAGAATTCTAAGGCTCATTTTGACTGCCTCCAGAAGTTAGATCAGATGGCAAATTGGATTTGGTGCTAGGTCTTTCCCTTTAGGTTTTACCCCAACAATGTTTTCATTAGTTTCGCTCACTCTCGAAATCAAGCATTTTACAGCAGGTTGGAGCAGCCTGTATCTCAGCACAGGAATAAGGTAGGGAAGAATTCTAAGGCTCATTTTGACTGCCTCCAGAAGTTAGATCAGATGGCAAATTGGATTTGGTGCTAGGTCTTTCCCTTTAGGTTTTACCCCAACAATGTTTTCATTAGTTTCGCTCACTCTCGAAATCAAGCATTTTACAGCAGGTTGGAGCAGCCTGTATCTCAGCACAGGAATAAGGTAGGGAAGAATTCTAAGGCTCATTTTGACTGCCTCCAGAAGTTAGATCAGATGGCAAATTGGATTTGGTGCTAGGTCTTTCCCTTTAGGTTTTACCCCAACAATGTTTTCATTAGTTTCGCTCACTCTCGAAATCAAGCATTTTACAGCAGGTTGGAGCAGCCTGTATCTCAGCACAGGAATAAGGTAGGGAAGAATTCTAAGGCTCATTTTGACTGCCTCCAGAAGTTAGATCAGATGGCAAATTGGATTTGGTGCTAGGTCTTTCCCTTTAGGTTTTACCCCAACAATGTTTTCATTAGTTTCGCTCACTCTCGAAATCAAGCATTTTACAGCAGGTTGGAGCAGCCTGTATCTCAGCACAGGAATAAGGTAGGGAAGAATTCTAAGGCTCATTTTGACTACCTCCAGAAGTTAGATCAGATGGCAAATTGGATTTGGTGCTAGGTCTTTCCCTTTAGGTTTTACCCCAACAATGTTTTCATTAGTTTCGCTCACTCTCGAAATCAAGCATTTTACAGCAGGTTGGAGCAGCCTGTATCTCAGCACAGGAATAAGGTAGGGAAGAATTCTAAGGCTCATTTTGACTGCCTCCAGAAGTTAGATCAGATGGCAAATTGGATTTGGTGCTAGGTCTTTCCCTTTAGGTTTTACCCCAACAATGTTTTCATTAGTTTCGCTCACTCTCGAAATCAAGCATTTTACAGCAGGTTGGAGCAGCCTGTATCTCAGCACAGGAATAAGGTAGGGAAGAATTCTAAGGATCATTTTGACTGCCTCCAGAAGTTAGATCAGATGGCAAATTGGATTTGGTGCTAGGTCTTTCCCTTTAGGTTTTACCCCAACAATGTTTTCATTAGTTTCGCTCACTCTCGAAATCAAGCATTTTACAGCAGGTTGGAGCAGCCTGTATCTCAGCACAGGAATAAGGTAGGGAAGGATTCTAAGGATCATTTTGACTGCCTCCAGAAGTTAGATCAGATGGCAAATTGGATTTGGTGCTAGGTCTTTCCCTTTAGGTTTTACCCCAACAATGTTTTCATTAGTTTCGCTCACTCTCGAAATCAAGCATTTTACAGCAGGTTGGAGCAGCCTGTATCTCAGCACAGGAATAAGGTAGGGAAGAATTCTAAGGCTCATTTTGACTGCCTCCAGAAGTTAGATCAGATGGCAAATTGGATTTGGTGCTAGGTCTTTCCCTTTAGGTTTTACCCCAACAATGTTTTCATTAGTTTCGCTCACTCTCGAAATCAAGCATTTTACAGCAGGTTGGAGCAGCCTGTATCTCAGCACAGGAATAAGGTAGGGAAGAATTCTAAGGCTCATTTTGACTACCTCCAGAAGTTAGATCAGATGGCAAATTGGATTTGGTGCTAGGTCTTTCCCTTTAGGTTTTACCCCAACAATGTTTTCATTAGTTTCGCTCACTCTCGAAATCAAGCATTTTACAGCAGGTTGGAGCAGCCTGTATCTCAGCACAGGAATAAGGTAGGGAAGAATTCTAAGGCTCATTTTGACTGCCTCCAGAAGTTAGATCAGATGGCAAATTGGATTTGGTGCTAGGTCTTTCCCTTTAGGTTTTACCCCAACAATGTTTTCATTAGTTTCGCTCACTCTCGAAATCAAGCATTTTACAGCAGGTTGGAGCAGCCTGTATCTCAGCACAGGAATAAGGTAGGGAAGAATTCTAAGGATCATTTTGACTACCTCCAGAAGTTAGATCAGATGGCAAATTGGATTTGGTGCTAGGTCTTTCCCTTTAGGTTTTACCCCAACAATGTTTTCATTAGTTTCGCTCACTCTCGAAATCAAGCATTTTACAGCAGGTTGGAGCAGCCTGTATCTCAGCACAGGAATAAGGTAGGGAAGAATTCTAAGGCTCATTTTGACTGCCTCCAGAAGTTAGATCAGATGGCAAATTGGATTTGGTGCTAGGTCTTTCCCTTTAGGTTTTACCCCAACAATGTTTTCATTAGTTTCGCTCACTCTCGAAATCAAGCATTTTACAGCAGGTTGGAGCAGCCTGTATCTCAGCACAGGAATAAGGTAGGGAAGAATTCTAAGGATCATTTTGACTACCTCCAGAAGTTAGATCAGATGGCAAATTGGATTTGGTGCTAGGTCTTTCCCTTTAGGTTTTACCCCAACAATGTTTTCATTAGTTTCGCTCACTCTCGAAATCAAGCATTTTACAGCAGGTTGGAGCAGCCTGTATCTCAGCACAGGAATAAGGTAGGGAAGAATTCTAAGGCTCATTTTGACTGCCTCCAGAAGTTAGATCAGATGGCAAATTGGATTTGGTGCTAGGTCTTTCCCTTTAGGTTTTACCCCAACAATGTTTTCATTAGTTTCGCTCACTCTCGAAATCAAGCATTTTACAGCAGGTTGGAGCAGCCTGTATCTCAGCACAGGAATAAGGTAGGGAAGAATTCTAAGGCTCATTTTGACTGCCTCCAGAAGTTAGATCAGATGGCAAATTGGATTTGGTGCTAGGTCCTTCCCTTTAGGTTTTACCCCAACAATGTTTTCATTAGTTTCGCTCACTCTCGAAATCAAGCATTTTACAGCAGGTTGGAGCAGCCTGTATCTCAGCACAGGAATAAGGTAGGGAAGAATTCTAAGGCTCATTTTGACTACCTCCAGAAGTTAGATCAGATGGCAAATTGGATTTGGTGCTAGGTCTTTCCCTTTAGGTTTTACCCCAACAATGTTTTCATTAGTTTCGCTCACTCTCGAAATCAAGCATTTTACAGCAGGTTGGAGCAGCCTGTATCTCAGCACAGGAATAAGGTAGGGAAGAATTCTAAGGCTCATTTTGACTGCCTCCAGAAGTTAGATCAGATGGCAAATTGGATTTGGTGCTAGGTCTTTCCCTTTAGGTTTTACCCCAACAATGTTTTCATTAGTTTCGCTCACTCTCGAAATCAAGCATTTTACAGCAGGTTGGAGCAGCCTGTATCTCAGCACAGGAATAAGGTAGGGAAGAATTCTAAGGATCATTTTGACTACCTCCAGAAGTTAGATCAGATGGCAAATTGGATTTGGTGCTAGGTCTTTCCCTTTAGGTTTTACCCCAACAATGTTTTCATTAGTTTCGCTCACTCTCGAAATCAAGCATTTTACAGCAGGTTGGAGCAGCCTGTATCTCAGCACAGGAATAAGGTAGGGAAGAATTCTAAGGCTCATTTTGACTGCCTCCAGAAGTTAGATCAGATGGCAAATTGGATTTGGTGCTAGGTCTTTCCCTTTAGGTTTTTACCCCAACAATGTTTTCATTAGTTTCGCTCACTCTCGAAATCAAGCATTTTACAGCAGGTTGGAGCAGCCTGTATCTCAGCACAGGAATAAGGTAGGGAAGAATTCTAAGGATCATTTTGACTACCTCCAGAAGTTAGATCAGATGGCAAATTGGATTTGGTGCTAGGTCTTTCCCTTTAGGTTTTACCCCAACAATGTTTTCATTAGTTTCGCTCACTCTCGAAATCAAGCATTTTACAGCAGGTTGGAGCAGCCTGTATCTCAGCACAGGAATAAGGTAGGGAAGAATTCTAAGGCTCATTTTGACTGCCTCCAGAAGTTAGATCAGATGGCAAATTGGATTTGGTGCTAGGTCTTTCCCTTTAGGTTTTACCCCAACAATGTTTTCATTAGTTTCGCTCACTCTCGAAATCAAGCATTTTACAGCAGGTTGGAGCAGCCTGTATCTCAGCACAGGAATAAGGTAGGGAAGAATTCTAAGGCTCATTTTGACTGCCTCCAGAAGTTAGATCAGATGGCAAATTGGATTTGGTGCTAGGTCCTTCCCTTTAGGTTTTACCCCAACAATGTTTTCATTAGTTTCGCTCACTCTCGAAATCAAGCATTTTACAGCAGGTTGGAGCAGCCTGTATCTCAGCACAGGAATAAGGTAGGGAAGAATTCTAAGGCTCATTTTGACTGCCTCCAGAAGTTAGATCAGATGGCAAATTGGATTTGGTGCTAGGTCTTTCCCTTTAGGTTTTACCCCAACAATGTTTTCATTAGTTTCGCTCACTCTCGAAATCAAGCATTTTACAGCAGGTTGGAGCAGCCTGTATCTCAGCACAGGAATAAGGTAGGGAAGAATTCTAAGGCTCATTTTGACTGCCTCCAGAAGTTAGATCAGATGGCAAATTGGATTTGGTGCTAGGTCTTTCCCTTTAGGTTTTACCCCAACAATGTTTTCATTAGTTTCGCTCACTCTCGAAATCAAGCATTTTACAGCAGGTTGGAGCAGCCTGTATCTCAGCACAGGAATAAGGTAGGGAAGAATTCTAAGGCTCATTTTGACTGCCTCCAGAAGTTAGATCAGATGGCAAATTGGATTTGGTGCTAGGTCTTTCCCTTTAGGTTTTACCCCAACAATGTTTTCATTAGTTTCGCTCACTCTCGAAATCAAGCATTTTACAGCAGGTTGGAGCAGCCTGTATCTCAGCACAGGAATAAGGTAGGGAAGAATTCTAAGGCTCATTTTGACTGCCTCCAGAAGTTAGATCAGATGGCAAATTGGATTTGGTGCTAGGTCTTTCCCTTTAGGTTTTACCCCAACAATGTTTTCATTAGTTTCGCTCACTCTCGAAATCAAGCATTTTACAGCAGGTTGGAGCAGCCTGTATCTCAGCACAGGAATAAGGTAGGGAAGAATTCTAAGGCTCATTTTGACTGCCTCCAGAAGTTAGATCAGATGGCAAATTGGATTTGGTGCTAGGTCTTTCCCTTTAGGTTTTACCCCAACAATGTTTTCATTAGTTTCGCTCACTCTCGAAATCAAGCATTTTACAGCAGGTTGGAGCAGCCTGTATCTCAGCACAGGAATAAGGTAGGGAAGAATTCTAAGGCTCATTTTGACTGCCTCCAGAAGTTAGATCAGATGGCAAATTGGATTTGGTGCTAGGTCTTTCCCTTTAGGTTTTACCCCAACAATGTTTTCATTAGTTTCGCTCACTCTCGAAATCAAGCATTTTACAGCAGGTTGGAGCAGCCTGTATCTCAGCACAGGAATAAGGTAGGGAAGAATTCTAAGGATCATTTTGACTACCTCCAGAAGTTAGATCAGATGGCAAATTGGATTTGGTGCTAGGTCTTTCCCTTTAGGTTTTACCCCAACAATGTTTTCATTAGTTTCGCTCACTCTCGAAATCAAGCATTTTACAGCAGGTTGGAGCAGCCTGTATCTCAGCACAGGAATAAGGTAGGGAAGAATTCTAAGGCTCATTTTGACTGCCTCCAGAAGTTAGATCAGATGGCAAATTGGATTTGGTGCTAGGTCCTTCCCTTTAGGTTTTACCCCAACAATGTTTTCATTAGTTTCGCTCACTCTCGAAATCAAGCATTTTACAGCAGGTTGGAGCAGCCTGTATCTCAGCACAGGAATAAGGTAGGGAAGAATTCTAAGGCTCATTTTGACTGCCTCCAGAAGTTAGATCAGATGGCAAATTGGATTTGGTGCTAGGTCTTTCCCTTTAGGTTTTACCCCAACAATGTTTTCATTAGTTTCGCTCACTCTCGAAATCAAGCATTTTACAGCAGGTTGGAGCAGCCTGTATCTCAGCACAGGAATAAGGTAGGGAAGAATTCTAAGGCTCATTTTGACTGCCTCCAGAAGTTAGATCAGATGGCAAATTGGATTTGGTGCTAGGTCTTTCCCTTTAGGTTTTACCCCAACAATGTTTTCATTAGTTTCGCTCACTCTCGAAATCAAGCATTTTACAGCAGGTTGGAGCAGCCTGTATCTCAGCACAGGAATAAGGTAGGGAAGAATTCTAAGGATCATTTTGACTGCCTCCAGAAGTTAGATCAGATGGCAAATTGGATTTGGTGCTAGGTCTTTCCCTTTAGGTTTTACCCCAACAATGTTTTCATTAGTTTCGCTCACTCTCGAAATCAAGCATTTTACAGCAGGTTGGAGCAGCCTGTATCTCAGCACAGGAATAAGGTAGGGAAGAATTCTAAGGCTCATTTTGACTGCCTCCAGAAGTTAGATCAGATGGCAAATTGGATTTGGTGCTAGGTCTTTCCCTTTAGGTTTTACCCCAACAATGTTTTCATTAGTTTCGCTCACTCTCGAAATCAAGCATTTTACAGCAGGTTGGAGCAGCCTGTATCTCAGCACAGGAATAAGGTAGGGAAGAATTCTAAGGATCATTTTGACTGCCTCCAGAAGTTAGATCAGATGGCAAATTGGATTTGGTGCTAGGTCTTTCCCTTTAGGTTTTACCCCAACAATGTTTTCATTAGTTTCGCTCACTCTCGAAATCAAGCATTTTACAGCAGGTTGGAGCAGCCTGTATCTCAGCACAGGAATAAGGTAGGGAAGAATTCTAAGGATCATTTTGACTGCCTCCAGAAGTTAGATCAGATGGCAAATTGGATTTGGTGCTAGGTCTTTCCCTTTAGGTTTTACCCCAACAATGTTTTCATTAGTTTCGCTCACTCTCGAAATCAAGCATTTTACAGCAGGTTGGAGCAGCCTGTATCTCAGCACAGGAATAAGGTAGGGAAGAATTCTAAGGCTCATTTTGACTACCTCCAGAAGTTAGATCAGATGGCAAATTGGATTTGGTGCTAGGTCTTTCCCTTTAGGTTTTACCCCAACAATGTTTTCATTAGTTTCGCTCACTCTCGAAATCAAGCATTTTACAGCAGGTTGGAGCAGCCTGTATCTCAGCACAGGAATAAGGTAGGGAAGAATTCTAAGGCTCATTTTGACTGCCTCCAGAAGTTAGATCAGATGGCAAATTGGATTTGGTGCTAGGTCTTTCCCTTTAGGTTTTACCCCAACAATGTTTTCATTAGTTTCGCTCACTCTCGAAATCAAGCATTTTACAGCAGGTTGGAGCAGCCTGTATCTCAGCACAGGAATAAGGTAGGGAAGAATTCTAAGGATCATTTTGACTGCCTCCAGAAGTTAGATCAGATGGCAAATTGGATTTGGTGCTAGGTCTTTCCCTTTAGGTTTTACCCCAACAATGTTTTCATTAGTTTCGCTCACTCTCGAAATCAAGCATTTTACAGCAGGTTGGAGCAGCCTGTATCTCAGCACAGGAATAAGGTAGGGAAGAATTCTAAGGCTCATTTTGACTGCCTCCAGAAGTTAGATCAGATGGCAAATTGGATTTGGTGCTAGGTCTTTCCCTTTAGGTTTTACCCCAACAATGTTTTCATTAGTTTCGCTCACTCTCGAAATCAAGCATTTTACAGCAGGTTGGAGCAGCCTGTATCTCAGCACAGGAATAAGGTAGGGAAGAATTCTAAGGCTCATTTTGACTGCCTCCAGAAGTTAGATCAGATGGCAAATTGGATTTGGTGCTAGGTCTTTCCCTTTAGGTTTTACCCCAACAATGTTTTCATTAGTTTCGCTCACTCTCGAAATCAAGCATTTTACAGCAGGTTGGAGCAGCCTGTATCTCAGCACAGGAATAAGGTAGGGAAGAATTCTAAGGCTCATTTGGACTGCCTCCAGAAGTTAGATCAGATGGCAAATTGGATTTGGTGCTAGGTCTTTCCCTTTAGGTTTTACCCCAACAATGTTTTCATTAGTTTCGCTCACTCTCGAAATCAAGCATTTTACAGCAGGTTGGAGCAGCCTGTATCTCAGCACAGGAATAAGGTAGGGAAGAATTCTAAGGCTCATTTTGACTGCCTCCAGAAGTTAGATCAGATGGCAAATTGGATTTGGTGCTAGGTCTTTCCCTTTAGGTTTTACCCCAACAATGTTTTCATTAGTTTCGCTCACTCTCAAAATCAAGCATTTTACAGCAGGTTGGAGCAGCCTGTATCTCAGCACAGGAATAAGGTAGGGAAGAATTCTAAGGCTCATTTTGACTGCCTCCAGAAGTTAGATCAGATGGCAAATTGGATTTGGTGCTAGGTCTTTCCCTTTAGGTTTTACCCCAACAATGTTTTCATTAGTTTCGCTCACTCTCGAAATCAAGCATTTTACAGCAGGTTGGAGCAGCCTGTATCTCAGCACAGGAATAAGGTAGGGAAGAATTCTAAGGCTCATTTTGACTGCCTCCAGAAGTTAGATCAGATGGCAAATTGGATTTGGTGCTAGGTCTTTCCCTTTAGGTTTTACCCCAACAATGTTTTCATTAGTTTCGCTCACTCTCGAAATCAAGCATTTTACAGCAGGTTGGAGCAGCCTGTATCTCAGCACAGGAATAAGGTAGGGAAGAATTCTAAGGATCATTTTGACTGCCTCCAGAAGTTAGATCAGATGGCAAATTGGATTTGGTGCTAGGTCTTTCCCTTTAGGTTTTACCCCAACAATGTTTTCATTAGTTTCGCTCACTCTCGAAATCAAGCAGTTTACAGCAGGTTGGAGCAGCCTGTATCTCAGCACAGGAATAAGGTAGGGAAGAATTCTAAGGCTCATTTTGACTGCCTCCAGAAGTTAGATCAGATGGCAAATTGGATTTGGTGCTAGGTCTTTCCCTTTAGGTTTTACCCCAACAATGTTTTCATTAGTTTCGCTCACTCTCGAAATCAAGGCATTTTACAGCAGGTTGGAGCAGCCTGTATCTCAGCACAGGAATAAGGTAGGGAAGAATTCTAAGGCTCATTTTGACTGCCTCCAGAAGTTAGATCAGATGGCAAATTGGATTTGGTGCTAGGTCTTTCCCTTTAGGTTTTACCCCAACAATGTTTTCATTAGTTTCGCTCACTCTCGAAATCAAGCATTTTACAGCAGGTTGGAGCAGCCTGTATCTCAGCACAGGAATAAGGTAGGGAAGAATTCTAAGGATCATTTTGACTGCCTCCAGAAGTTAGATCAGATGGCAAATTGGATTTGGTGCTAGGTCTTTCCCTTTAGGTTTTACCCCAACAATGTTTTCATTAGTTTCGCTCACTCTCGAAATCAAGCATTTTACAGCAGGTTGGAGCAGCCTGTATCTCAGCACAGGAATAAGGTAGGGAAGAATTCTAAGGCTCATTTTGACTGCCTCCAGAAGTTAGATCAGATGGCAAATTGGATTTGGTGCTAGGTCTTTCCCTTTAGGTTTTACCCCAACAATGTTTTCATTAGTTTCGCTCACTCTCGAAATCAAGCATTTTACAGCAGGTTGGAGCAGCCTGTATCTCAGCACAGGAATAAGGTAGGGAAGAATTCTAAGGCTCATTTTGACTGCCTCCAGAAGTTAGATCAGATGGCAAATTGGATTTGGTGCTAGGTCTTTCCCTTTAGGTTTTACCCCAACAATGTTTTCATTAGTTTCGCTCACTCTCGAAATCAAGCATTTTACAGCAGGTTGGAGCAGCCTGTATCTCAGCACAGGAATAAGGTAGGGAAGAATTCTAAGGCTCATTTGGACTGCCTCCAGAAGTTAGATCAGATGCAAATTGGATTTGGTGCTAGGTCTTTCCCTTTAGGTTTTACCCCAACAATGTTTTCATTAGTTTCGCTCACTCTCGAAATCAAGCATTTTACAGCAGGTTGGAGCAGCCTGTATCTCAGCACAGGAATAAGGTAGGGAAGAATTCTAAGGATCATTGTGACTGCCTCCAGAAGTTAGATCAGATGGCAAATTGGATTTGGTGCTAGGTCTTTCCCTTTAGGTTTTACCCCAACAATGTTTTCATTAGTTTCGCTCACTCTCGAAATCAAGCATTTTACAGCAGGTTGGAGCAGCCTGTATCTCAGCACAGGAATAAGGTAGGGAAGAATTCTAAGGATCATTTTGACTGCCTCCAGAAGTTAGATCAGATGGCAAATTGGATTTGGTGCTAGGTCTTTCCCTTTAGGTTTTACCCCCAACAATGTTTTCATTAGTTTCGCTCACTCTCGAAATCAAGCATTTTACAGCAGGTTGGAGCAGCCTGTATCTCAGCACAGGAATAAGGTAGGGAAGAATTCTAAGGCTCATTTGGACTGCCTCCAGAAGTTAGATCAGATGGCAAATTGGATTTGGTGCTAGGTCTTTCCCTTTAGGTTTTACCCCAACAATGTTTTCATTAGTTTCGCTCACTCTCGAAATCAAGCATTTTACAGCAGGTTGGAGCAGCCTGTATCTCAGCACAGGAATAAGGTAGGGAAGAATTCTAAGGCTCATTTTGACTGCCTCCAGAAGTTAGATCAGATGGCAAATTGGATTTGGTGCTAGGTCTTTCCCTTTAGGTTTTACCCCAACAATGTTTTCATTAGTTTCGCTCACTCTCGAAATCAAGCATTTTACAGCAGGTTGGAGCAGCCTGTATCTCAGCACAGGAATAAGGTAGGGAAGAATTCTAAGGCTCATTTTGACTGCCTCCAGAAGTTAGATCAGATGGCAAATTGGATTTGGTGCTAGGTCTTTCCCTTTAGGTTTTACCCCAACAATGTTTTCATTAGTTTCGCTCACTCTCGAAATCAAGCATTTTACAGCAGGTTGGAGCAGCCTGTATCTCAGCACAGGAATAAGGTAGGGAAGAATTCTAAGGCTCATTTTGACTGCCTCCAGAAGTTAGATCAGATGGCAAATTGGATTTGGTGCTAGGTCTTTCCCTTTAGGTTTTACCCCAACAATGTTTTCATTAGTTTCGCTCACTCTCGAAATCAAGCATTTTACAGCAGGTTGGAGCAGCCTGTATCTCAGCACAGGAATAAGGTAGGGAAGAATTCTAAGGATCATTTTGACTGCCTCCAGAAGTTAGATCAGATGGCAAATTGGATTTGGTGCTAGGTCTTTCCCTTTAGGTTTTACCCCAACAATGTTTTCATTAGTTTCGCTCACTCTCGAAATCAAGCATTTTACAGCAGGTTGGAGCAGCCTGTATCTCAGCACAGGAATAAGGTAGGGAAGAATTCTAAGGCTCATTTTGACTGCCTCCAGAAGTTAGATCAGATGGCAAATTGGATTTGGTGCTAGGTCTTTCCCTTTAGGTTTTACCCCAACAATGTTTTCATTAGTTTCGCTCACTCTCGAAATCAAGCATTTTACAGCAGGTTGGAGCAGCCTGTATCTCAGCACAGGAATAAGGTAGGGAAGAATTCTAAGGCTCATTTTGACTGCCTCCAGAAGTTAGATCAGATGGCAAATTGGATTTGGTGCTAGGTCTTTCCCTTTAGGTTTTACCCCAACAATGTTTTCATTAGTTTCGCTCACTCTCGAAATCAAGCATTTTACAGCAGGTTGGAGCAGCCTGTATCTCAGCACAGGAATAAGGTAGGGAAGAATTCTAAGGCTCATTTTGACTGCCTCCAGAAGTTAGATCAGATGGCAAATTGGATTTGGTGCTAGGTCTTTCCCTTTAGGTTTTACCCCAACAATGTTTTCATTAGTTTCGCTCACTCTCGAAATCAAGCATTTTACAGCAGGTTGGAG